>NW_018165117.1:441212-450198 GCF_001263595.1 Phalaenopsis equestris | reverse complement strand
CTCAAACTCTCACTCTATCACTATTTTCTCGAACACTCTCTTATAATTTACTTGTCTCTATTTCTCTAGCACAGAAGAAACTGGGACCAAGAGAGAGAGAGACGGAGAGGAGGAGGGAATATTGTGAGGGAAGGAGCATGCGAGAAGAGAGAGAGAAAGACTATCCCTCTATATCTAACAAAGAGAGCTAGATGACTTTTTGTATTCCCTCTTTCTCTTATCACTTTATCTCTCTATCTCTCTCTCTCCTCTCTTTCACTAGCTCTTTATATATCTCCTTGCTTTCTCTCTCATTATCTCACCTAAAAGAGAGGGGTAGGGATGGAGAGAGGGAGAGGAGATGACTAGAGAAACGGGTGAGAGACAAAGAAGATGGAGCAAGAGAAGTGAGAGTGAGAGCAAAAGATATAGAGCGAGGGAGCATGGTAGAGAGGGGGATAGAGAGAGCAAGTGAGAGAGAAAGATAAAGAAATAGAGAAAAGAAGGAGAGATAAAGATAAAGAATAAAATAGCAAGATAGAAAGAGATCAAGAGATAGAGTGTGTGAGAGAGAAAAAAATGTAGATAGAGAGAGAAAGGAAGAGAATGGAGATGGGGAGTGAGAGAAGGGAGTGGGAGATAGAGAAAGTGAGTGATAAAGAGAAAGCAACAAAGCTAGACAAAGAGGAAGTTGGGGAGGGAGAAAAGGGAAAAAGAGGGAAGAGAAAATGATAAACAAAGTAGAGTGAGAGAGAGAGTTTGGGAAAGATGAGTCAACATGGTAGAGAAGAAGGGAGGGAGGGAGAAAGTTGAGCAAGGAATGGAGAGAGTTAGGGTGAGATGATGGAAGAGAGATGGAGTGAGAGTAAGTGAGAAAGAGAAATTAGGAGAGAGAGCAAGAGTACAATAGAGAATGAGAGAGCAAGAGGGATAAACAAAAAGTGAGAGCTTTTTTTTACCTTTTATTCTTGTTTTCTCTCTCTCTCTCAACCTCTCCATCTCTCTTTCTCTTCACCCAAATTATCAAAAGATATTACTCTTCTCTCCAAATTTACCTCTCTCACTCTTGTTCCATCACTTGAGAGAAAGATGAGAGAATAAGGAAAGGATTTCAGATAAGTTCTAGAGAGAGAGAGAGAGTTGAGTTAGCGAGAGAGGAATGGGGAGAAGGAAGAAGAGAGAATGAGAGTGTGAGAGGGAGGGAGTGAGAGAAATAAATTGATTGATAAATTAAGAGAGAGAGAGAATATTGAGAGAGAGAGAGAGAAAAAGTCACACCTCAAAGGCCGAACTCAGAATTCTCCACTCATCCCCAAAAACTTTGTGGTTTTCAGAAAACAACACCCATAAATAGGACAGATTCAGAGATAGACTGGGCAAGAAGGGGGGGGGGGGGGGGGGGGGGGGGGGGGGGAGAAAGAGATAGAGTAGAGGAAAAATGTGGGAGAAAATAGAAGAGATTGAGAGAAGGAGGGAGTGGGAGGCAGTGTGAAAGTGAGAGAAGAGCAAAAGTATAGAGAGTGCGAGAAGAAGGACAGAGAGAGAGAAGAGAGGGTGGTTCTCTCTCTCACTCTCTTTCACTTCCTTTCTTTCTCCTCCCATTTCTCCCTCTCTTCTCTCTATCTCACATTCTCACTCTTTATTAGTCTTTCTCTCCCTCACTCTCCTTAGCTTCCTTTCTCTCTCTCTCTCACTTTATCTCCCCACTTTCTCTCTTTCTCTCTCTATCTCTCTCTTGGTCTCTCTCTATCTTCTCTCTCAAGTGCACACTCTTTTCTCTCTCAGCCTCTCTCTCTTGGTCTCTCACTCTCCCTCACTCGCTCAAACTCTCTTGCTCTCTCCCGCCATCTGAATTCCTTCTCCACCCTTCTAGCTCTCTCTAATCTCTCTCATTCCCTCCCACATCTCCTCTTCCTCCCATCTCTCTCTCATTTTCTCTCTTTCTCTCTTCCTTAGTCTCCCTCTTCTCTATCCCTCCACTCTTTATGACTCTCCCTTCTTCCCTTTCTCCCATTCTCCCACTCCCACTTCATTCACTCTCAATTCTCTCATTATCTTTTATTTCTCTCTCACTATGTTTGACTATCTCTATATCCCTTCCTACCTCTATCATGAGAGAGGTAGAAATGGGGAGAAAGAGTTAAAGAGAGAGAGGGTGAGAGATAATGGAGACAGTGGAAAGAGAGGGAGGAAAAAAAGAAAGAAAGGGAGTTGGAGAGAGTGAGGTTGTTAGTATGAGAGAGATGAATGCTAAGAGTGAGGGAGGGAGAGTGAGAGAAAGGAATAGAGAGATACAAAGAGAGAGAGAGAGACTGAGAGAAAGATAGAAAAAGAATAGAGGGAGAGAGAGAAAAGAGTATTTGGGTGTAGGAGAGATAGTGAGAAAAGGGAGGGAGACAAATTTCTCTCTCATAATCCTCTCACTATCGCCTTATCCCTTTATCATAAACCATTTATGTATCTCACTCTCTTTAGATGTCTTTTTTTGTCTCTCCCTCCCTTTCTCGCTCCACAAATCTCTCTCCCTTGACCTATCAACCTCTATATCTCTCCCACACTCATTTTCATGCTCTATCTCTCCCTCCATCTTGCTTTCCCTTACTCTCTCTCCATCTCTTTTCCTCTCTAAATCTCTCTCTTGAGCTCTTTCTCTCTGTCTCCATCCCTCACTCCCTCTTAGTCTTCCTTTCACTCTCTCAACCTCACTCCCTCTCTCTTACTTCATTTTTTCTTCTCTCCTTCTCTCACTAACTCTCTCTCACACATACACACACTCACTCTCTTTTTTCCTTTCTCTTTATTGCTCCCTCCCACCCTACCTAAGACTCCCTCTCTCACTCCATCTCTTTTACGTTATCTTCATCACCCTCTCTCACACTCTCTCACACTTGCACTCTCCTTTTATCTCTTCTCTCTCCTACACACACTTTCTCTCTCAATCTATCTATTATCTATCTCACTAGCGCTCTCCTTCCTAAACTCCCTCCCTACCCTCCTACCTCTCTCACTTCTCCCTTATATCGCCCTATCTCATTCTCTTTCATGGATTTTGTTTCTCCATATATCCCTGTCTTAAACTACTAAGTGAGAGAATGAGATGGGTGAGAGAATGACGGATAAGGGACAGAGTGAGATAGGGAGGGACAAGAAGGGAGGGAGAAAAAGTTAGAGCAAAAGAAAGAAAGTGGGAGAGAATAGAAGAGATTGAGAGAGGGAGGGAAAATAAGACAGAGTGAGGGAGAGAGGGAAGAGCAAAAGTAGAGAAAGCAAGAAGAAAGTGAGATAGAAGAGCTAGAGGTTCTTTCTCTCACTCTCTAAAGCTTCCTTCCTTGCAATCCCATACTTACTCACTCTTTCTCTCTCTCTCACTCTCTCCCTCTCTCTATCACAATTTCTCTCCCTCACCCTCTTTTGATTCCTTTTTCTCTCTCTCACAATCTATCTACCATTTTTTGTCTCTTTCTCTCTCTATCTCTCTATCAGTCTGTCTCTTTCTTCTCTTTCTAAAACATACTATTTTTTCTCTCAACCTCCCTCTCTCTTTGTTTCTTATCATCTCTCACTCGATCAAACTCTCTCACTCTCTCTCGCCATCTAATTTCTTTCTCAACTTTTCCAGCTCTCTCACACTATCTCTCCTTCCGTCCCCCATCTCATCTCCCTCTTACCTCTCTCTCATGTTCTCTCTTTCTCTCTTTTTTACTCTTTCTCTTCATTGCCCTCCACTCTCTCTTACCCTCCCTACCTTTCTCCCTCTCCCTATTCTCTAACTCTCACTTCTCTTGCTATCTATTATCTCTCTCACTCTATCTCACATTCTCAATCATCCATCCTACCTCTTTTATTTGAGATGTTGAAATGGGGAGAAATAGAAAAAGAGAGAGAGAAAGATAAAAATGCAATGGAGAGAGAGGAAGAGGAAAAAGGAATACAGGGAGTGGAAGAGAGTGAGGCTATCTACTTCTCTCCCTCTCTCTTTCTCCCCCTCACTTTCTCTCCCTCCCTCTCTCTTCTTCCCACTCCCTTTCTCTCCTTCCCTCTCTCTATCTCTCTCTTGATCTCCCTGTCTCTCTTTGCCTCTCCATTCCTCACTCCCTCTCTTACTGTCCTTCTCTCTCTTGCTTCATTTATTTCTCTCTCTCTCACTCACACAGACAGACAATTGCTCTTTCTTCTTACTCTTTCTTGCTCCCACCCTCCATCCCTATCTCTCTCTCTCTCCATTCCTCACTCTTGTTTTATCTTTGTCACTGTCTCACACTTGAACTCTCCTTATCTCTCTTCTTTCTCTCACACACACTTTCTCCCTCTCACCCTCCTCATTCCTCTCTCCCTATCTCACTTCTCCCTCATGTCTCCCTTGCTCTCATTCTATTTCATGCTCTCTATTTCTCTGTACATCTCTCTATTAAACTATTGACCTTCTCTCCACATCTCTCTCTATCTATCATTCTCTATCTATCTCCTTCCCTCTCTCCCACTATCTTACTCTTTCTCCCTCTCTATCTAGAACTCCCTCTTTCTCTCACTCTATCCCTATCCCTCTTCTCTCTCCTAGTCTCTTACTTGATCTCTCTTGCTTTGTCACTTCTCTCTCTCTCTCTCATGAACTCCCTCTTTCAATCACTTTCTCCCTACCCCTCCTCTCTCTACTAGTCTCTTACTTGATCTCTCTTGCTCCATCACTTCTGTCTCTCATTCTATCTCTCTAAGCTTAACTCTCGCACACTCTAACTCTCTCACGCCTTCCGTATCTCTTATTTCTCCTCTTTTTCTTTCCTTCTCAATCACTCATTTACGCCCTCTCTTTAATTGTCTCTCTCACCCTCCTCTTTTTATCTTCTTTAGCTTTCTTCTCTCATGCTCTCTCACTCTTTTTTTGCTCTCTCCCTCTCCCTACATTCCTCTCTCTCTCCCTTCTCTCTCTTTTCTTCCCTCATTTCTATCTCCTCCCCCTCCATCCCTCTCTCTTTCTTTAGTTCACTCATTCTAATACTACCTACCTTTCTATTTATCTCACATTTTTCTCTCCTAATCTCTCACTCTTTAACTCCTGCTCTTTGCCTCTTATTTTCTCTCTTTTTCTTTCTCTCTTTTTCTCTGCTCTTTGCCTCTTATTTTCTCTCTTTTTCTCTATGTCTTTGCTCTTCTCTTTCTCTTTTTTCTCTTTCTCTTATTTTCTCTCTAAATATCTCCCACTTAAACTCTCTCAAGATCTCTCTCCTAATCTCTCACACACTCTTTTCTCTCTCATCATCCTTGACTCACTTCTCTGACTTTCTTTCTCTCATATTATTTTTGCTATTTTCCATCATCACTCTCTCTCACTCATCTTTCACTTACTCTCTCTTCTTCCTCCTTACCTCTTAAAATATCTCTCTCTATATCTCCCCCTAGAATGATAGAGAGAAAGATAAAAGGAGAGTGAAGTTAAAGGCACACGAGAAATGGAGAAAGTATGGAGAAAGAAAGGGAGGGAGGATAAATATATAGAGTTAGACAGTGAGAGATAAGATGAGAGGGAGGGAGAGAAAAAGAAAGGTAGTAAGAGAGAAAGAGGGGAAAGAGAGTGAGAGAGAATAATAAAAGAGAGAACAAGAAAAGATAGAGGAAGAGAGAGGGAGGGAGTTAAAGTGAGAGTGAGTGTGAGGGAGAGAGACAAAAGGTTAGGGAGGAAGGGGAGACAGAGCAAGAGAGCATAAAATAGAATCAATGAGAAGAGAAAGTGAGAGATATTGTGAGATAAATAGAAGGATCAAAGGAGGAGAGAAGACAGAGGAGAATAGGGTGAGAGAGATAAATCAACAAATAGAACGAGAAACTGAAAAGGGTGAGAAAGAGATAAATAAAGTTATAAATAAAGTTATAGAGGGTCTAAATCTAAAAGAGAGAGAGAGTGTGTGTGTGTGGGAGAGAGGGACGGAGGGAAGGTAGGGAAGAGAAAAAGTTAGAGAGGAGAGAGAGAAATAGAAGAGTGTGTGAGAGAGTTAAAGTAAAAGTGAGAAGGAAAAACATTCAGAGGGGTGAGAAAGAGAGAGAGAGAAAGGGAGTGCTCTCTCTCTTACTCACTTTTGCTTCTCGCTCCCTCACACACACACACACTTGCTCCCTCTTCCTATCTCTTATCACATCAGGTTGGTTTAAGAGAGAATTTATTTGAGAGAGAGATGGTAAAAGAATTGAGAAGGAGTGAGAGCATTAGAGTAGGAGAGGGGGTTAAAGTTTGAGATAAATAGAGAGAGAGAGCAAGAGATAAGGATCTGAGAAAAGGTGGGGGGGAAGGAGGGAGAGTTAAAAAGAGAGAATAAGGGAAGGAAAGGCGAGCTATAAAATGAGGAATGGAATAAGAGAGGGGGGAGGAGAGTGACAGAGAGATGAAGGAAAAGAGTGAGAGAGAAAGTGAGCTATAGATAGAAGAGTGAATGAGAGAAAAGGAAAAAGAAAATCTAGAGACAGAGAAAAAAGAGCAAAAGATGAGAAAAAAAATTTAAGTTAAAGTTAGTGAGGTAGACTCTCACATCAATCATTTCTCCTTCCCTCCCTCCATCCCTCACTCACTTCCTCTCCTACTCTCTCCCTCTGCATCAATATCTCTCTCATTATCTTTCTATCTTAACTTCTCTCCTCTCTCCCTTTCCTCTCCATCTTACACACACTCTTACTTACACTCGCATCATTTATCTCATTTTTCTTTTCTCTCCCTTTCTCGTTCCCTCTCATTCCCTCACTCTCACTCTCTTTCTCAGTATTCTATCTAACTCTCACTCCTTAGAGAGTGACAAAGAAAGATATTGAGGGAGGGAGGGGAAAGAGAGAGAAAGAGAGAGGAAAAGGAGAGAGAGTGAGAGAGAGAGAAAATG
Organism: Phalaenopsis equestris; assembly: GCF_001263595.1. Classification (NCBI taxonomy): domain Eukaryota; kingdom Viridiplantae; phylum Streptophyta; class Magnoliopsida; order Asparagales; family Orchidaceae; genus Phalaenopsis; species Phalaenopsis equestris. The sequence goes on along the minus strand of NW_018165117.1, from coordinate 443,359 downwards.
AGAGCAAGGCGGGGGGAGGATTAAAGAAGAGAAGAGAAAGAGAGATTGAGAGAGAAAGGCAGGAGAGAAATAAGCTGAGAGAGGGAGATTGAGAAAAAATGAGAGTGAGAAAAAGACTGTCCCTTTTCATCTAATAGAGAGATGTAGACATTTTTTTGTATCTCCTCTTGCTTCCACTCTGTTGCTAAATAGCGGTGGAGAGACAAAGTGAGAGGTGAGAAAGCGAGAAGAGAGAGAGAGAGAGAGTGAGTGAGGATGAGATAAGGAAATCAAGATAGAGGAGTGGGAGTTAGAGAGAGGAAAGGAAAGAGAGAGTGAGCAAGAGAGATTGAGAGAGAGAGAGAGAAAGATGGGAAAATGTGCAAGGAAAAATTAGGGATATAAGAGAGAGTTAGAGATGGAATATAAAGAAAAGGAGAGTGCATAGAGAACAACAACAAAGCTCAATCTTCCACTCTCTCTATCTAACCACTTCTTTTTATCTCCTCTCTCTTTTCTAATTTTCTCACTACCACCTACCCTCACTCACTTACAACCTCTCCCTCTTCCCCTCACTTCTCGCTCTCTCTTCTCTCTCTCTCAGTCCCTCGCTCTCTCTTGTTCTCTCCCCTCATTTAGTTTCCTTTGCTAACTGTCTCTCTCACTCTTATTCTTATATTCTCTCCCTCTATCCATTTCTCTCTCTTGATCCCACACTCATTGTCACTTCTTAGCTCGCTTCTCTCACGCTCTCTCTCCCCCTCTCACTCTCATTAAGTTTCTCTCCCACACTGTCTCCATCCTTTCCTCTCTCTCCCTCCCTCCCACATTTCTTCTCCCTATCTTATCTCAAGTTCTATCTTTTCTTCGCTCTCCCTGCTCTCTCTCTATCCCCACATCTCTCTCACCCTCCCTCCCTCCCTCTCATACCCTCTACCTTTTCTGTCTACACTAACTGCTTTCATATCCTCTCTCTTCTCTCTCACTTTATCTATTTATATCTCACACATGCTTTATTCTTCCACACTTGTGTCTCTTCCTATTCTCTCACTCTATCACTCTTTCTTTCTCACTCCACTCACTTCAAATCCCTCTCTCCTTATCTCCCACTTCTCTTTCACACAAACACGCACTCGCTTTCTGCTCCTCTATCGCCCTCTCATTGTCATTACCCCTATTTTATTCTCTACTTATCTCTTTCACTGGCTCACTCTTACCTCTCTCTCAGTCACACACATCACACACACTTGCTCCCTCTTCCTCTCTCTTCTCATTTTCTCTTTCTTGCTCTCTCTCTCTCAATTATATCTTGCACATTCTCTCCTTCTCCTTATTGCTCTTTCTCTTGCTCTTCTCTTTCTCTACCATCTTTTTCCATTGTTATCTATCTTTTCTCTCTCTCTCTCTCTCTCTCTCATTTTTAACTCTCAATTTTTGGTAAGGTTTATTCATATCATAACATAAGAACATCAATAGATAGAATACTTATTGATGCTGGAACTCATAGAAAATAGAATGGCAGCATGGTGTCAAATATACAATAATTATATAAAAATTTATTCAGGTACCCTCTCTCTCTCTCAATGAAAGAGAGAACAATGATAGAGATAGAAAGATGAGTCAGAAGGGAGAAAAAAGTATGAAGAGAGAGGTGAGTGAAAGAGAGAGAGATAAAGAGAGGGGAATAGTGGAAGAGAGAGTGTGAGTGATGAAGTGAGAGAGAGCTTGATGGTATGAGTATAAGAGCAATAAAGATGGGGATAGAACAAGAGGGAGTGAGAAATAGAAGGAAATAAGTAAGTAAAGAGGGAAAGGAAGGGATGGAGAGAGAAGAGTGAGAGAAAGAAGAAAAGGAAGGAAAATTGAGAGAATAGGACAGGCGTATGAGGGATAGGGAGGGAGAAATGGCAATAAAGATAGGGAAAGGGATAGAGTGAGAGGCTGGGAGTGGGAGAGAGTGTAAGAGAGAGATAATGAGGAGAGGGAGTGAGTGAGGAAGAGAAAATGCCAGTGATGATAGAGAGAGGGAAAGAGAGATAGAGGAACATATAAAGAGAAAGAAAGTAAAAGAAAGTGATAGAGAAAAAGAACAAGAAAGAAATAATGAGAGTGAGAGAGAGGGAGGATAGGAAGTGCGTTAGGAGGGAGAGAGCGAGAGATGATAAAGT
>NW_018165117.1:424423-440836 GCF_001263595.1 Phalaenopsis equestris | reverse complement strand
CTTTCTCTCTCATGCTCATTCCCTCTCTTTTTTTCAAACTATCAACATGTTTCTTTTTCACTCTCTACCTCTATCACATTCACTCTCTTTCTACCTCCCTCTCTATCTCTCTATATTCTTTCTCTCTTAAATAGATTGAGGACGAGAGAGGAAAGATAGAGGAGGAGAAATAGGGAAGGAACATGTGAGATAAAGGGATCGGGAGAAAGATAGAGAAGGAGTTAAAGAGAGAAAGAGAGAATAGAGACATGGAAGGAGATCCTCAACAGAGAAAGGGAAGGATGGTGGTAGTGAGAGTGAAGGGGGAATAAAAGAGAATGATAGAAAAAATGAGAAAGGTGGATGGAGAGAGATAGAGAGAGTGATAAAGAGAAGAGAGAGATAGAGAAAGAAAATGAGAAGGATGGGAAGGGAGGGAGAAAGAGAAAGGGAGATAAAATGCTATAGAAAGAGAAGAAAAAGAGTGAGAGAATAGGATAGATAGACAAAGAGAGAGGGAGAGTGATAGTGATAAAGATAGAGAGATATAGAAATTAAGAAAAAAAGAGTAAGTATAGAGTGACAGAGAGGTGGGAGGGGGTTAGAGAGAGAAAGAGAGGAAACAAGAATGTGGGAGAGCTAGTAAGTGGAGAAAGTGATGGAGTGCTTGAAGAAGATGGAGGGTAATAGATAGCGAGATTAGAGAGCAAGTGATAAAAAGAGAGAGGAGAGTGAGAGAAGAGGAAGAGCGAGTAAGATTGTGAGAAGGAATGTGAGAGGGAAGAATGAGGGATAAATTGGGACAGGGAGGGACAAATAAGGGGTGAGAGAGAACAAGATAGGGAGGAAGGGATAGCAAGAGGACGATGGAGAAATATATGAGAGAAAGAGAGAGTGAGAGTAAATAGGTAAGAGGGAAAGATAGAATGAGGAATAAGGAGGGAGGGTGCTACGATGAAATAAGAGATAAGGGGAGGGAGAAAGTCATAGAGAGAGAGGGAGTGTGGGTGAGAGAGAGTAAGATAAAGTGGGAGGCATCGATAGATAAAAAGAGACAAGGAGGAACATGGAGAGAGGTAGAGAGGGGTAGGGGAGAGAGAGAATCAAGAGAGAGTAGATGGAAAGTTTGAGAGAAAGAGGGAGATAGATGGTTAGAGCTACAGGGAGAGGGAAAACAAGAGAGATTGAGAGCTAAAAAGATGAGAATGAATGTAGAAATGGAGAATAAGAAAGAGATGGAGGGTGAGAGAGAGCAAGAGAGAGAGACAAAGAGAGTGTGTGTGTGTATGTGTGTGATAGAAACAAAGTTAGATGGAGAGAAAAAAAATTATGAGAGAAAGGAAGTAGGAAAAAAACAAGAGAGATACATAGCGAGAATGAGATGCCCCACTCATTTCCCTCTGTCCCGTATCTTTATCTAACCTTTCAGTGTACCTCTAATTTTCTCTCACTTATGTCTTCCTCAATCGCTTTCTCTAGCTCTCTCTTTCTCTTGAGAGTTAACTAAACAATGATCAAGGTAGAGAGAGACAGATTGTGAGAGAGAAAGGACAGTGCAAGAGTTAGAGGGTGATACATGAGGGAGAGTGACCAAGAATGAGAGTTACTAAGAGAGAGATAAGGTTGAGAGATAGAGAGGGAGAGAGAAAGACTATATAAAAAAAAGATTACAATAGAGAGAGCAAGCAAGAGAGAAAGATAGTGGAAGAGATGAAGAGATCAAGGGAGTGAGAGATAGAGAACAAGAGAGTGAGTTAGAGAGCTAGAGATAATAGAATGATACAACAAGAAAGAGAGAACATAAGATATAGATAATACAAGGGAGAGGGAGAGGTGGTAGGAGGGAAGGATGGAGTGTGATAGAATACAGGACAGAGTAGGAGAGATAGATATAAATAGTGAGAGGTAGAGAGGGATTATAAGAGATAAATAAAGAGAAGGTGAGAGACAAAATGAGGGAGGGATAGAGAGAACAGTAGGGTGAGAGAAAGAGAGAAATGGATAGGAGAGTGTGTGCTAGAGAGATAAGTAGAATAAGAGAGATAGAATGTGAGAGAGAAAGGAGAGAGAGAGAGTTAGAGGGTGATACATGAGGCATTACATGAGGGAGAGTGATAAAGAATGAGAGCTAGCGAGAGAGGGAAGAGGTTGAGTGAGTGAGAGAGAGAGAGAGAGAGCTTGAAAGATAGAGAGGGGATGATAAAGAGTAGAGATAAAGAAGAAAGAGTAAGAAAGAGAGAGAAAGCAAGAGAGAAACATAGTGAGAAAGATGAAGAGATTGAAAGAGAGAGAGAGGTAGAGAACAAGAGAGTGAGTGAGTGAGATAGAGAAGAGAAGAATACAAAAAGCAAGAGAGAACATATGAGATACAAAAAATGGAGAAAACAAAAGATATAAACATACGAGAGGGAGGGGGAGTGAGGGAGGGAGGGAGGGAGGGAGGGGGAGGGAGGGAATGAGGGAGGGAGAGACTGAGCAGTAAGGAGAGAGAATGAGAAAAATGGAGTGCTAAGGAGAGAATTTCTTAGAGAGACAAGTAGAAAGAGAATAAGAGAAGGATGAAGGGAAAGTGTGAGAGAAGAAAAGGAGAGCTAGAGGGAGAGGCAAGAGAGGGAGCATAAATGGAGTGAGAGAAGCAAGGGAGAGGGAGAGGTAGAAAGAAGATAAAATAGTGAGGGAGAAGAGAGTGAGAGAGAGGTTAAACAAGAGAGAGAGAGAGAGAGGGAAAGGCTGCCTTCCTTTCTTTTCCACCTTCTATCACTCTACTCTCACCTTCTCTCCCTCCCTCCCTTACTCACTTTCTCTTCATAGACACTCTCTCTATTTTTCTCCTCCTATTCTCTCATGAACCATCTATCTCTCTCCCTCTCTTCCTCCTTCCAACCCCCTCTCTCTAACCCCCACTCTACATCTATTCTCTCTCCCCTTGCTATCACTCTCCCTTTTGGAGAGGGAGCTAAAAAGAGTGAGAAAGAGATATAATGGCGAAATGGGATGGAGAGAGTGAGAGCATCTTCTCTCTTCTCATTTCTCTCTTGCTCTATCTTCATCACTATCTCTCTCCCTTCCTCTCCTTTCTCCATTTTTCTTTCACACACACACTCTCTCTCCATCAATAGATAGAAAAAGAAGAGAGGGTGAGGGAACAAAGTGATAGGAGAGGTAGAAAAAAGGAGAGAGAATGAGAGATTACAAAAAAGAGAGAGAGTTAGAGTGCGAGAAAGAGGAAAGAGATGTGAGAAATGAGAGATAGAGAGATAGAGTGATAGAGTGAGAGAGAGTGAGAAAGAAAGAGAGAAAAAGGGAGAGAGAAGCTTATGTTATATCTCTCCTCTCTCCTTCCCTACCACTTTAATTCTCTCCTTCTATAAACCTCTCATCTGTTCTCTCTCTCTATTCCAAGCATTTACTCTCTTATCTTATCTTTCTCTATTTTCTTTATCTTGTTCTCCATCTCTCTCACTCTCTTTCCCTCAGTCCCCCCTCCCTTCATCTCTCAGAGAGCAAGAAAGAGAGATATAGAGAAAAAGAAGTGCATGAGTGAGAGAGGAAGAGAGAAATAAAGAATGAGAGAGAGGAGGAAGAGAATGTAAGAGAGGTTTGGAGGGAGGGAGGGAGATATGGATAGTATGCATCCATCTCTTTCCTAGTTTCTTTCTTTTTCTTTATCTTTGGCTCTCTCTTGTTCTCCCTCTCCATCTTTATCACTTCCTCGCTTTCTCTCCCTCTCTCCTTCCTACTTTTTTTCTCTCACTGTCTCTCACCCTCTCCCTCTCCCTCTCTATTTTTTCTCTCTCCCCACTATCTCTCTAACTATCCCTATCTCTTTATCTCTCCCTATCTCTCTCTTCCTCTCTTGTCTTCATTTTTCTTTCACAGTTTATTTCACGCTTCATCATTAAAGAGATAAAGAAGAGAAGGTGAGAGAAGAAAGATAGTGATAGGAGAGATAGAAAGAGAAAAGACAATGAGAGATTATAGAAGAGAGTGTGAGAGATTTAGAGTGGCTTATCCCTCTTTCTAAATCTTTCTCTATTTTCTTTCTCACTATCTATCTCTCTCACTCTCTCTCCTTCACTCCCTCCCTCCCTCCCACTCTCAAAGAGCAAGAAAGAGAAAAATAGAGAAAAAGAGAGAGTGATGCCTAAGAGAGGGAGAGAGAGAAATATAGAATGAGAGAGAGAAAGTAAAGGAGAGAAGAGAGGGCGGGAGAGTAGAGCGAGATATAAAGAGCATGTCTACATCTCTTTCCTTACACATCTCTCACACTTTCTCTTTTGCTCTCTCTAGCTATCCATCTCCATCTTTATCCCACTCTCACTCACTTACTTTCTCTCACACACAGAGTCAACACTCTTTACCCCACCTTCTCTCACTCACTCTCTCTAACAATCTTCCCTATCATGATATCTCTATTTCTCTCTTCCTTGTTTCTCTCACTCACATCGGTCCTAGTATCTCTGTCTCTCTCATTCTAGCACTATCCTTCATCATCTCTTCATTCACTCTCTGTATTTCTCTCTTTTATCTTGTTTTCAATCTCTCCCTCTCTCCATCTCTCTCCCTTTATCTCTATCTCTCCTTTATTTTTATCTCTCTTTCTCTCTCTATTAATCTATCCCCCTAATGCTCTCTCTCTTGTTCTATGTCACTCTCTTTTCTCATTATATCTAACGCAAAATGTTCTCATTTGCTTTGTTTCTTCTTTCCCATCTCTTAGTCTGGCTCCCGTTTTTCTCTCTTTCACTTGCCTTTTTCTCTTTCCATCGATCTCTATCTCAATCCTATTGCTCTTGCTCACTACCTTTCTCTATCTCACACCATATCTCTTTGCCTCCCACTCTCTCTTTTTCTCTGTCTCACTATCTCTCTCTCTGTAGCTCTCCTCTATCACTCTTTCACTCTTTCTTCCAACCTCTCTCTATGCTTACTCTTTCTTACAGTCTCTCTAGCTCCCTTTTGCTCTTCATCTATATCTCTTTCTCCCTCCCTATCCCCCATCTCACTTCTCTTCTCCCTCTCTCTTTCTCATACCATCAACCTCTCTCATCCTTCAACTGTACGTCAACTCTCTCTATCACTTGTTCACTCTTGCTCACCTGCTTTTGAGAAGAGTGAGCAGATCTTTAATTCTCTTTTCTATCTTTCTCTCTCTCTCCCTCTTTCTTACATTTTCAAGTGGGTGGGATGGAAAGTTATAGAGTGGAGGAGAGAGAGAGGGGTAGCAATAGTTATGAAGAGAGAGAGTGCTAAAGAGGGAGAAGAGTGAATAAAGAAAGCTAGAGAAAGAGTGAGTGTGTATGAGAAAGAAAGCGAGTCCCGCTCTAGTTCTATTTATCACCCTCCATACCTCCCTATCTCTCTCATCGCTTCCTCTTCTCTCTCCACATCTATCTATCACTATCTCACACTCCTTCTCTCCCTCTATCTTTCTTTAGCTCTCTGTTGTTCTGTCACCATATATAAAGAGAGAGAAAGATGAGACAAGAAAATAATGCTCTCTCTCTTACTCCCCTCTCTAACTCTTTTTCTTCTTTCTTCGTCCCTATCTCTATCTTCCTCTCTATCTCGCTACATCTTTCCTCTAACACTATCACACTCTTAGAGTAGGAGAGAGATACAGATAAAAAAGAGAATTCTTTCTCTCTCTCTCTCACTCTCCTCTCCTCTCCCTCTTTCTCCACTTTTTGTCCTCTCCCACCATCTCTATAACTCTCTCACACACTCTCTCTCTTCATAAATTTCTTTCTCTCCCTATGTAAGACTAACATCCTCTCCCTCTAAATCTACCATGCTAACTTTCCCACTCTCTCTTTATCCTCTCTCTCTCTCACTTACCTCCCTCCCTTCTCTCTCACTTTCTATTCTCTCTAACACTTTCATCATTCTTCACTTCCTTCCCTCTATTATGCTCTCTCATTCTCTCTCTTATATTCTCTCTAAATTTCTCTCTCTTGCTCTATTTCATTATATCTTTATCCCTCCCTCTTGGTACCTCTCTGTCAAACTAAGAAAATAGGGAGTGATAAAGAGAGAGTGAAAAAGAGAGAAATACTTAGAGAGAGTGTGTGGGAGAGAGGGAGTTCATTATATTTTTCTCTCTTCCAAACTAGTAACCTCAATTCCAGTATCTCTATCATGCTCTCTTCTATCAATATTCTTTTTTTATCTTATCCCTTCTCACTATCTCTCACACACTCAAACTTTCACTCTCACTTTATTTTTTCTCTCTTACTCAATCTGTCACTCACTTTCCTACTCTATTTTTTACTCCTAGTCTCCCTATCTCTCTTAGTTTTCACTTCTCTACAAATCTCTATCTAACTCTTTCTATCTAACACTCTGTCACTCCCTCTCTCCCTCTCTTAGTTTCCGACCTCTCTCTCACTCTTGTATTATTTATCACTTATGTTTTTTCGATTCCCTCGCTCTTTCCATCTCTCTCTAGCTCTTACTCTACCCTCTCTGTCTTTCCCACCATCAACCTAACTGTCCCTCCCTGACCAAGTTTGTAGCTTCTCTCGTACCACTAACCTCTCTCTCAATCCCTCACTCCCTCTCACCCAGTATTTTCTCACTCAAATCTCTCTTGCTCTCTCCCACTCTAGAGAAAGTGAGTTCTCTCCCTATATCTCTTTTCTCTCTCTCTTCTCCAACTTTTTACTTTTTCTCTCTATCATTTTGTCTCTTATTTTCTCTTCCTCCTTGTATTACTCTTTCTCTCATTCTATTCTTCGCTTTCTTTCTCTCTGTCTCACTAGTCTTTCTATATTTTTTGAGAAGAAGGAGAGATAAGGTAAGAGAATGAGGAGGGTGGTTGAGAAAAAGAGAAAGATAGCACAAGGGGGATTGGGAAAATGAGAGAGGGAGAGGAGGAGAGAAAGAGCTAGTGAAAAGAGGGAGAGAAAGAGCTAGTGAGGGAGGTGTGAGAGAGAGCAAGAGAGGGAGGGCGTAAGAGAGATTAAGAGAGAAAAAGAGAAAGTACAGGTTGATAGCATAAGATGGAAGGAGAGAGGGACTATCACTCACATGCTATCTTTGTCTCTCCCTCTCCCTCTCCCTCTCCCTCTCCCTCTCCCTCTCCCTCTTGGCCATATCCCTCTCTCAAGTCATGAAAGAGAGAGAGAGGAGGATTTAAGAGAAAGGAGATGGAGAGGGAAAGTAAAAATGAAGTGATGAAGGGATAAAGTCAAATAGAGAAGGGATGGTCCGAGAGGAAGAGGAAGAGAAAAAGAGAGAATGAGGGAAATAAAGAGAAAGAGAAAGAGAAAAACTTGAGAGGGAGAGAGCTAGACTGAGGCAGAGAGTGCAAGCTAGACGTGAGAGGGGGGTGTGAGGGAGTGAGGGAATAAAAGAGAGAAAAATGCATGAGAGATTTAACTCTCTCGCTCTCACTCTCTATTATATAACCTCCTCTTATCCTCTCTAACCCTCTCTTAATCTTTGCCATTCTCTCTAATTCTCTCTCTCACTTATTCTCTTTGAGAGAGGGAGATGGAGGAAGAGAGTGAGGTTTGAGGGACATAAGGAGGTTTATGGTATGGGTGAGAGAGAATGAGTGGGGGAGCAAGAGAAGAGTGGGAGAGGTGGAAAGAGGAAAAGGGCAAGTGAGAGAGAGAGATAAAGCAATTGGAGGTGAGAGAGTGAAAGGAAGGGTTGGAAAGAGTGAGCGATAAATAGAGAGAAATAAGGAGGCAGAGAGAGTGAGATAGATTAAGAGAGAGAGAGAACAAGAGGGAGATGGAGTAATGAGAGATATAAAGAAGTTAAAAAGAGCAAAAAATTAATAGGAAAAATAGATATTAAGAGAGAAAGAGAGAGGTAGAATGAGGGAAACATGAGGAAGAGAGAGTAAGAAATGAGAAGGAGAGAGAGTAGAGAAAGTTTGTGAGATTGTCTCACTCTCTCTTACTCATTATCTCTCTTTAACTCTCTCTTTCACTTTCTCTTTAACTCTCTCACTAGGAAGAAGGCAGGGGAAGGGGAAAGAGCGAGAATGAGGGAGAGTGAGAGGGACATAAAGAGAAGGTTGGAGAGAAAAATGAAATGAAACAATGAGAGAGTATGTGTGAGAGAGAGATAATGAGAGACACAGTGAAAGAAATAGTAAGTGAGCCTATCTCACTTGCTATTAGCATTTCTTTTCTCTCAATCACTCTCTATTTATTTATCCCCTATCTCTCTCAAACTCTTCTCATTTTTCCCTCTCTCCTCTCTCATTGTCCCTCTCTCATTTTCTTTCACTCTTTCTTTCTAGATAGATTAGAGTAGAGTGCTTGTGTGTGTGAAAGAGAGAGAGGGTGAGAGAGGAAAGTGAGATTTTGAGAGTGAAGCAAAGAGAGAGAGAGAGAAAGCAAAAGATAGGGTGGAGTGGAAATGATGAAAGAAGAGAGGGAGTAGGGGCAAGAAGGTAGGGTGGAAGAGAGAAAAGTGCAGTAGATAGTGGGATAGAGAGAGAGAAAAGGATGAAAAGATAAATAGAGATGAGGGAAGAGAAGAATAGAAATTTAGAGGGTGAGCAAGTGAAGAGCAATAAAATGGAAAAATGATGATCATGAAAGGTGAGCAAAAGATATAAGAGAGAAAGAGAGGTGAGACAAGAGAGTGAGAGGGAAGGAGTAGAAGGGAATATATAATAATAGAGAAAATGAATGAGAGTGAGAAAGAGTTAGCGGGAGTGAGAGGAAGTGAGTGAGGGAGAGATAGAGAGAAGGAAATGGTGGTGATAGGAAGGGAGAGAGAGAGATAGTGAGATTTTGTCCCATTTTACTCACCCTCCCTCCCTTTCTATCCCTCACTCCTGCTCTCTTCCCCTCAGTCTATCTATGATCCTCTCATCCCTTGCTATCGCCCTCCCTCTCTCATTTTCTGCCTCTCTCTGCACATTCCTATCCTTCTCTTTCTTTTGCTCATTATCCATCTCTATTATGTGTGAGGATGAAAGAGTTTAGAGAGAGGAGGAAGGAGGAGGAGAGAGAGTGAGGGACATACAGGGACATGAAGGGAGAGAGGGAGAATGAAGAGACTATGTGTGTGTGTGATAAAGAGATTATAATGGGAGAGAATGAGGTATAGGGATAAGAAAAGGGTGAGAGATACAGACAAAGAAAGAGATAGTGAAAGAGAGAAAGAGAGAGAGTGAGAAAGAGAGAGTTGTTAATAGTATAAAAGAGAGTGAGAGAGAGGAGACGAGGAAGGGAGTGGAGGAATGAAGGAGAGGTAGATATATATAGTGAGTGAGAGAAGAGAGAAGACAGAGGGTGTGAAAGAAGGAGAGGTGAGTAAAAAGGAGAAAAAGAGAGGGAGAGGGAAAGGGAGAGATATATCAAGTGTGAGAAAGCAACACAAGTGTGCAAGTGATGGAGGTAGTATGTGAGAGAGAGTGTGTGATGAAGAGAATGGAGTGAGGGAATAAAGGAGGGAGGGAATGAGAATAAGAAAGAGATAGAGAGAATGAGAGGTAGAGGGATAGGGAGTTGGAGAGAGAGAGAGAAGTGAGGGAGGGCAGGAGATAAAGAAGTCGAAAGAGAGGGAGAAAAGAAAGAGTAGATAAAGTGTTTATGATATAAAGAGAGAGGAGAGTAAGAGAGAGAGAGGTGAGAGAGAAAAAAATAGATAGAGAGAATGAGAGAAGAAGAGGACAAAAGAGAAAGAGAGAGAGTGAGGAGAGAGGTAGAATAAGTGTAAGAGATATATGGAGATAAATATAAAGCAAGTAAGAAACATTGAGAGAGAGATTGAGAGATTGAGAAATATAGTGAAGAGGGAGGGTGTGCAGGAGGGAGATAAAAGAGGAAGTAGATGTGTGAAATATTGAGAAAAGAAAAGATATAGAGAAGAGAGGGATAGTAGTTGGAGGGAATAAGAGAGTTATTATGATTTTGAGAGGGAGAATTTTACTCTCTCCCTCTTCTCTATTTCTCCCCCTCTCTCCCTCTTTATTTTTCTCACTCTCCCTCTCCCACTTTAACTCTCTCATTATCTCTCTCATGTGCTCTAACTCTCTCTCACTCTAACACTCTCACACACTCTCTCTTTCAATCTCTCTCCTCTTCTCCCACTTTCTCTCTCTAACAAATTCTTCTCTCAATGTCATTTTTTTCTCTCACTTTACCTCTCCTCCTCCCTTATCTCTCCTCCTCCCTTATCTCTCTTATTCTTTGTCTTACCCACTATCTATATCAGCATTTCTCCCTTATAATCTCTCTCACTCTTTCTCTCCCACTTTCTCTATTGTGCTCTCCTCTCTAGCTTTGCATCTCTCTCACTCACTCTCCCTCCCTCACTCTTTCTTTCTATATCTTTGTTCTACTTCACTTCTATGCCTCATGCTCTCCCTCTCTACCCCTTCATCGCCCCTTTCTCTCCTTGTCTTTATCCCTCCTCCTCTCTCCCCTTCCCTCTCCCTTCCTCCTCTCTCTCCATCTCTCATTCCATCTACTCTCTCTCCTTCTTATCCTCTCTCTATCTCAACCACCTTCATTTTCTTTTATCTCACTCTCTCTAACTCTCTCCATCTCCCACCATTGTTCTCGTAGCTCTCTCTATTCTTCTTTTCACTTATCTCTCTCTCTATATCACACTCACACTCCTCTCTATCTCCTTATGTGTCTCTTTCTATCTCTCTCACTCTATCTTTCCCTCCCTACTTCACTCTCTATGTCTCCCTTTATTTATCTTCTATTCCTCTTGCTATCCTCCACTCTCTCTTGCTCGATACCTATTTCCCTTTCTCACTTTATTTCTAACCCTCTCTTTCTCTCTTTATTTCTAACCCTCTCTTTCTCTCTCTTAGTCCCTCACTCGCTCTCTCTCACTTACTAACTTCTCTGACTCCATTTAACCTCTCCTCACTCTTTTACTAGATTCTCTCTCAACCATCCTTTCTCACTTACAGTCTTGCTCTCTTTGTTTTGTCTCTCACTTTTTTTCTTTTTCAATTTCTCTTTCACTATCGTTCTCTCACTCGCTTTCTCTTCTTTTACCTTCTCTCTCAAACAAATTCTCTCATAAACCCACCTTCTCTCACTCCCTTTTTCTCTCTCTTTCATAAACCCACCTTCTTTTACCTTCTCTCTCAAACAAATTCTCTCATAAACCCACCTTCTCTCACTCCCTTTTTCTCTCTCTCTCTCTATCCCACTCTGTCCCTTAACCTTCATTCTCTCACCCATCCCATTTTCTCCCTTCTTCTCTTTTTCTCACAATTATTTCTTTCTTTTTTATCTTTATTCCATTCACTCTCTCACACTCACTCTCCCTCCTTCCCTTCATCCTTCTCTATAGCTCTATCTCTCAAATGCATTTTTTCTCTCTTTCTCCTTACTCACTCTGTCTCATTTTTATCTCTCTCTTACTCTCAATCATTCCTCATCTTATCTCTCTATACCTCACCATCTCACTCACTCTCTTACTCCCTCCCACCCTCTCTTTCTACCTCACTATCTCTCTCACTTTCTATGGGGAGAGAATTTTGAAAGAAAAGGTGGTAAGTGAGTGAGTTAGATAAAGAAAGAAAATAAATAAGAAAGAGATATGGAGGGAGAACTGAGGAAGCAAGAGAGATTGAGAAAGAGGAGGGATATAGAGAGAGTGAGAGAGATAAAAAGAGAGTGAGAGTAGAGGGAAGTCTAGAATGATAGAAAGAAAGAGCAAGATAGTGGGATAGAGGGAGGGAGATAGAGAGAGAATGACAAATATATAGAGAGATGGAGAGAGGGCTTAATAGTTTAAGAAAGAGATATACGGAGAAACGAAAGGCATGAAAGAGAATGAGATATGGCAATTGAAGGGAGAAGTGACAGAGGTAGGGAGGGTAGGGAGGGATTTAGGAAGGAGAGTGATAGTGAGATACACAATAGACAAATTGAGAGAAAAAGTGTGTGTAGGAAAGAGAGAAGAGAGAAAATGAGAGTGCAAGTGTGAGAGAGTGAGAGAGAGGGTGAGGAAGATAATGTAAAAAAAGATGGAGTGAGAGAGGGAGCTTTATGCAAGGTGGGAGGGAGCAATAAAGAGAAAGGAAAAAAGAGAGAGTGTGTGTGTGTGTGAGAGACAGAGAGAGAGAGTTAGTGGGAGAGGGAGAGAGAAAAAAATGAAGCAAGAGAGAGGGAGATTGAGAGAGGGAGTGAGGTTGAGAGAGTGAAAGGGAGAAATAAGAGGGAGTGAGGGATGGAGAAAGGGAGAAGGAGCTCAAGAGAGAGATTGATAGAGGAAAAAAGAGGGAGAGAGAGTAAAGGAAAGCAAGATTGAGGGAGCGATAGAGCATGAGAATGAGTGTGGGAGAGATATAGAGGTTGAGAGGTCAAGTGAGAGAGAGATATGTGGAGTGAGAAAGGGAGGGAAAGACAAAAAAGACATCTAAAGAGAGTGAGAGACAGAGATTGTTTATGATAAAGAGAGAAGGAGATAGTGAGAAGGTTATGAGAGAGAATTATGTCTCCCTCCCTTTTCTCACTCTCTCTCCTACACCCAAATATTATTTTCTTTCTTTCTCATTATTTTTCTATCTTCCTCTCACTCTCTCTCTGTATCTCTCCATTCCTTTCTCTCACTCTCCCTCCCTCACTCTTCCATTCATCTCTCTCATACTAATAGCCTCACTCTCTCCAACTCCCTTTCTTTCTTTTTCTCTTCCCTCTTTCCACTGTCTCCTTTATCACTCGTCCTCTTTCTCTTTAACTCTTTCTCCCCATTTCTACCTCTCACATGAAAGAGGTAGGAACCGATATAGAGATAGTCAATTAGAGTGTGAGAGAAATAAAAGATAGTGAGAGAATTGAGAGTCAATGAAGTGGGAGTGGGAATGGGAGTGGGAGTGGGAGAATGAGAGAAAGGGAGGAAGGGAGCGTCATAGAGAGTGGAGGGATAGAGAAGAGGGAGACTAAGGAAGAGAGAAAGAGAGACAATGAGAGAGAGATGGGAGGAAGGGGAGATGTGGGATGGAATGAGAGAGAGTGCAGAGAGCTAGAAAGGTAGATAAAGAATTCAGATGGCAGGAGAGAGCAAGATAGTTTGAGCAAGTAAGGGACAGTGAGAGACAAAGAGAGAGAGAGGAAGAGAGAGAAAATAATGTGCACTTGAGAGAAAAGATAGAGAGAGACTAATAAAGAGACAGAGAGAGAAAGAGAAAGAGATAAGGAGGGGAGATAAAGTGATAGAGAGAGAGAGAAAGGAAGCTAAGGAGAGTGAGGGAGAGAAAGACTAATAGATAGGGAGAGAGTGAGAAAGAGAGAAGAGAGAGGGAGTAAGGGAAAAAGAAAGAAAGGAAGTGAAAAAGAGTGAGAGAGAGAACCTCCCTCTCTTCTCTCTCTCTCTTTCTTCTTGCGCTCTTTGTACTTTTACACCTCTCTCGCTCTCACACTTCTCTCACACTGCCTCCCACTCCCTCCATCTTTCAATCACTTCTATTTCTCCCACATTTTTCTTCTACTCTATCTCTTCCTCCCCCCACGACCCTCCCTATCACTCTTCGTCCCTTATCTGTCACCCTTTCACCCGTCTCATTCTCTACCTCCCTCTCTTTTTTGCTCTCATTTCTTTCTTTCTTTTTTTTCTCTTTCCCACTTCCCTCTTTAGGACTCTTCCTCTCTCTGAATATTCTTTCTCTCTCTTACTCTATCACTCAATTTCTTTCTGTCTCCCTCCCTCCCTCTCTTAATCTCTTTCTCTATTCTTCCCTCTCCCAATTCCTCTCTCTTGCTCACCCAACTCTCTCTCTCTTGCTATCTCTAGAGCTTTATCTCTGAACCTCTCCTTATTCTCTCATCTTTCTCTCAAGTGATGGAATAAGAGTGAGAGAGATAAATTGGGATAGAAGAGTATTATCTTTTGATAATGTGGGTGAAGAGAAGAGAGAGATGGAGAGACAAAGAGAGAAAAAAGAATAAGTTAAAGGTCAAATTAAAGCTCCCACTTTTTGTTTCTCCCTCTTGCTCTCTCGTTCTCTATCTCTCTCTTGCTCTCTCTTCTAATTTCTCTTTCTCATAGTTTCTCTCTCTCTTTCTCGCTTACTCTCACTCCATCTCTCTTCCATCATCTCACTCTAACTCTGTCCATTGCTTGCTCAACTTTCTGCCTCCCTCTCTTTTTCTTTGCCTTAATTGACTCAACTTTTTCTCTCTTTCTCACTCTGCTATGTTTATCATTTTCTCTTCCCTCATTCTCCGTTTTCTCCCTTGCCTACTTCCTCTTTGTCTCGCTCTGTTTCTTTCTCTTTATCTCTCGCTTTCTCTATCTCCCTTTCCGTTCTCTCACTCCCCATCTCCATTACCTCCTCTTCTCTCTCTATCTACATTTTTTGTCTCTCACACACTCTATCTCTTGATCTCTCTCTATCTTGCACTCTCTCATTCTTTATCTTTATCTCTCCTTATTTTCTTTATTGTTTTATCTTTCTCTATCTCTCTCTATCCCTCTCTCTCTCATGCTCCCTCTATCTATATCATTCTCTCTCACTCTCGCTTCTCTTGCTCCATCTTCTTTGTCTCTCACCCTTTTCTCTAGCCATCTCCTCTCCCTCTCTCCATCCCTACCCCTCCCTTTTAGGTGAGATAATGAGAGAGATAGAGAGAGGGAGGAGATATATAAAGAGATAGCAAAAGAGATGAGAGAAGGAGATAGAGAGATAAAGTGATAAGAGAAAGAGGGAATACAAAAAGACATCTAGCTCTCTTTGTTGGATATAGAGGGATAGTATTTCTCTCTCTCTTCTCGCATGCTCCTTCCCTCACAACATTCACTCCTCCTCTCCTTCTCTCTCTTGGTCCCAATTTCTTCTATGCTAGCGAAATGAGACAAGGAAAGCATGAGAGAGAGTGTTAGAGAAAATAGGAAAGAATGAGTGAGAGTTAGAGATCATCGCTCTCCCTTTATTCTCTCACCTTTTTTCTCTCCTCTATTTAGCAAATGGAGTGAAAGAAAGAGGAGATACAAAAAAATATCTACCTTTCTCTATTAGTTGAAGAGGGACAGTCTTTTTTTCTCTCTCTCTCTCCTCTTGCATACTCCTTCCCTCACACTATTCTCTCATCCTTTCCCTCTCACTCATGGTCCAAGTTTCTTCTATGATAGAGAAATAGAGACAAGGAAATCATGAAAGAGAGCGTTAGTGAGAATAACAAGATAAAGAGTGAGAGTTAGAGAGAATACTGAGACGAGAGTGAGAGTGAGGGAAAGTGAGGGAGTGAGAGAAGGAGAATGAAATGAAAAATGAGAGAAATGATGCGAGTGTAAGTAAGAGTGTGTGTAAGATGGAAAGGCAAGGGAGAGAGGACAGAAGTTAATATAAAGAGATAATGAGAGAGATATTGATGCAGAGGGTGAGAGTAGGAGAGGAAGTAAGTGAGGGATGGAGGGAGGGAAGGAGAGATGATTGATGAGAGAGAGACAATGAAAGAGAGAGAGGGAATGTAGAGCAAGAGAAGAGAGATTTTTTCTCACTCTTGTCTCCTCTATCCCTTACTCATTTTCCTATACCAACCAAAAATTTTGATATAAAGATGAGTGAGAGAGAGAAATAAAGAAAAGATAGATTACAAGAGAAAGTAATGGGGGAGACAGAAAAATGTGAGAGAAAGAGCAATAATGAGAAGGAGAGAATGTGTGAGATATAGAAAAGAGGGAGTAAGAAAAAGAATGGGAGAAGAGACTGGAAGAGGGAGAAAGTGTGTGTGTGTGTAAGGGAGAGAGAAGAAAAAGTGAGTGAGTGAGTGAGTGAGAGAGAGAAGTGGAGAACATAAGATGGAACAAGTGAAGGAGTGGGAGAGAGAGGAAGAGGGAGCGAATGTTTTTGTGTGAGAGAGGGAGAAGATGAGAGTTAAAGAGAGAGACATTGAAAGTGAGAGGAGTGAGAGAGTAAGTGTGAGAGAGTAGGGAGAGAGACAAGTGTGGAAGAAAGAGAGCGTGTGTGAGAGGGATAGAGCAAGAGAGCGAGGGAGAGGTAGAGGAAGGGAGTGGAGGAATGAAGGAGAGGTAGATATATATAGTGAGTGAGAGAAGAGAGAAGACAGAGGGTGTGAAAGAAGGAGAGGTGAGTAAAAAGGAGAAAAAGAGAGGGAGAGGGAAAGGGAGAGATATATCAAGTGTGAGAAAGCAACACAAGTGTGCAAGTGATGGAGGTAGTATGTGAGAGAGAGTGTGTGATGAAGAGAATGGAGTGAGGGAATAAAGGAGGGAGGGAATGAGAATAAGAAAGAGATAGAGAGAATGAGGGGTAGAGGGATAGGGAGTTGGAGAGAGAGAGAAGTGAGGGAGGGCAGGAGATAAAGAAGTCCAAGGAGAGGGAGAAAAGAAAGAGTAGATAAAGTGGTTATGATATAAAGAGAGAGGAGAGTGAGAGAGAGAGAGAGAGGTGAGAGAGAGAAAAAGAGATAGAGCGAATGAGAGAAGAAGAGGACATAAGAGAAAGAGAGAGAGCGAGGAGAGAGGAAGAATATG
>NW_018165117.1:398306-423366 GCF_001263595.1 Phalaenopsis equestris | reverse complement strand
CTTTATTTCTAACCCTCTCTTTCTCTCTTTATTTCTAACCCTCTCTTTCTCTCTTTATTTCTAACCCTCTCTTTCTCTCTCTTAGTCCGTCACTCTCTATCTCTCACTCACTAACTTCTCTGACTCCATTTAACCTCTCCTCACTCTTTTACTAGATTCTCTTTCAACCATCCTTTCTCACTTACCGTCTTGCTCTCTTTGTTTAGTCTCTCACTTTTTTTTCTCTTTCAATTTCTCTTGCTATCTCTATCGTTCTCTCTTCTCTTTCTTTCTTAATCTTTTATGTTCTATCCGTCCTTCTCTATCTTGCTCTGTCTCCCTCTCTCTCTCTCAAATTTATCTCTCCTTACCCTACCCTCTCTAACACTATTTCCCTCTGTCATCTCTCATTATCTCTCTTTCTCATTTTCTATCTTTCCCTCTCTTTTTTTATCTCTCTCTCATTCTCTTCTCCCCTCATTTCCCCTCCCTCCGTGTAACTCCCTCTCATTATCTATCTCCTCATCCATCACTTACATTTAGCCTCCCTTCAAAACTCTCACCCTCACCCTCTTTCTCTCTCACTCTCTCTCTCACTCACACTCGCAGTGTCTCTATATCCTTTTCAACCTCCCCACTTTTTTTCTTACTTCTTTCTCTCTCTTTATCTCTAAGTTAAAGGGAGCAAAAGAAAGTAATGGACGGACCAAGACAAAGGGAGAAAGAGGAAATGAGTGAGGGAAGGTGGGAGAGGCTGCAAGAGCATAAGAGAGAGAAGAGAGGAGATGGCATATAGGTTGATGTTTGAGAAAGAGAGAGGGAGCTATCTTCTAATCCCTCACTCCACACACATGCTATGTCTCGCTGGATTGAGAGAATGAATATAGGGAGAGAGAAAAAAGTTAATAAGGTAGGGTTGTAGAATGTGACCAAGAAAGAGACATGTTGAGATAGAGAGAATGAAGAGAGGTGGGCAAGCAAGAGAAACAGAGAGAGTGGGAGATAGATAAAAGGAGAAAGAGAGAGTGATAAAGAGAAGAGTGAAAGAAAGAGAAGAGAGAGAATGAAAATAAAGAGCGGGAGAGAGGTGAAGAGTGAGGTAATAAAGACAGTAAGAGAGAGAGGGATAGATAGTGAGGTAAAGAGAGTTAAAGAGAGATTGAACAAGAAAGAGAAAGTGAGAGTGAACAAGAGAGGGGGTAGTTAGAGAGGGAGAGAAACGGAGGCCATATACCTTCAACTCTCTCACAGTTCTATTGAGAGTGAGAGAGAGTTGGGAAAGTGAGAACAATAGATGGAGAGAGAAAAGAGCAAGAAAGAGAAAGAGAGAAGAGAAATATAGAGAAAGGGAGGAGAGTGGGAGGGTGGGAGAAAATGAAGAAATGAGATAGAACATGAACGAGAGAAAGTGAGAGAGTAATGGCCCATTGTCTCCCTTTCCCTCTCTTTCTTTATCTCTCTCCCATCCTCTTCTCCCCTCATCTCCCCTCCCTCCTTGTAACTCCCTCTCATTATCTCTCTCCCCATCCTTCACTCACTTTTAGCCTCCCTTCAAAACTTTCACCCTCACCCTCTTTCTCTCTCTCACTCTCTCACTCTCTCACTCTCTCTCACACACACTCTCAGTGTCTCTCTATCCTTTTCAACCTCCCCAATTTTTTCTTACTTCTTTCTCTCACATTATCTCTAAGTTAAAGGGAGCAAAAGTAGACAATGGACCAAGACAGTGGGAGAAAGAGGAAATGAGTGAGGGAAGGTGGGAGAGGCAGCAAGAGCATAAGAGAGAGAAGGGAGGGAGATGGAGGATAGGTTGATAGTTTGAGAAAGAGAGAGGGAGCTATCTTCCAATCCCTCACTCCACAAACAGTCTACATCTCGCTGGATTGAGAGAATGAAGATGGGGGGAGAGAGAAAAGTTAATAAGGTAGGGTTGTAGAATGTGAGAGAGTAATGGACCATTGTCTATCTTTCCTCATGGTCTCTCTTTCACTCTTTTTATTTAACTCTCTCTCATCTTCTTCTCCCCTGCCTCCTTGTAACTCCCTCTCATTATCTATCTCCTCACCCTTCACTCACTTTTAGCCTCCCTTCAAAACTCTCCCCCTCCCCCTCTTTCTCCCTCTCACTCTCTCACTCTCTCTCTCTCTCTCACTCTCAGTCTCTCTATCCTTTTCAACCTCCCCACGTTTTTTCTTACTTATTTCTCTCTCTTTATCTATAAGTTAGATGGACCAAGAGAAAATAATGGACCAAGATAGGGGGAGAAAGAGGAAATAAGTGAGGGAAGGTGGGATAGGCAGCAAGAGCATATGAGAGAGAAGGGAGAGGAGATGGCGAATATGTTGATAGTTTGAGAAAGAGAGACAGAGGTATCTTCCAATCCCTCACTCCGCACACAAGCTATGTCTCGTGGATTGAGAGAATGAGGATAGGGAGAGAGAAAAAAGTTAATAAGGGAGGGTTGTATAATGTGACCTAGAAAGAGACATGTTTAGATAGAGAGAGTGAAGAGAGGTGGGCAAGCAAGAGCAATAGAGAGAGTGGGAGACTTATAAAGGGAGAAAGATAGAGTGATAAAGAGAAGAGTGATAGAAAGAGAAGAGATAAAATGAGAATAAAGAGCGGGAGAGGTGGAGAGTGAGGTAAAAGAGAAAGTAAGAGAGAGGGGATAGATAGAGATGTAAATAGAGTAATAGCGAGATTGAATAAGAAAGTGAAAGTGAGAGTGAATAAGAGGGTGGAGAGACAGGGAGAGAAAGAAAGGCCATATACCTTTAGCTCTCTCACACTTCTATTGAGAGTGAGAGAGAGTTGGGAAAGTGAGAGCAATAGAGGAAGAGAGAAAAGTGCAAGAAAGAGAAAGAGAGAAGAGAGAGAGAGAGAGAAAGGGATGGGAGAGGGAAGGTAAGTGAAAATGAACAAATGAGATAGAACATGAGGGAGAGAAAGTGAGAGAGAGAAATAAATGTAAAAATAGCAAGAGGAAGAGCAATAGTGTGGGATTGGAAGAGAAAGATAAAGAAAGAGAGAATGAGAAATAATGTAAAAGGGGGAGGGACAGAAAGCAAGAAGGAGAGATATTGTTAGAGAAAAAAGAACTAGAGAGATATGCAAAAGAGAGAGTGAAGAAGAGAGTGCGAGGTTGTGAGAGAAAGCAAAAGAGGGATAGGAAAAAAGATAAAGAGATAGAACAGAGAACCAAGAAAGAGAGTGGAAGCGATTGAGGGAGAGTAAGATAGAAGTTGAGTAAGAGACAAGAAAAGGTGGGGGAGGGAGCTTGAGAGAGAGTGAGTAGAGAGGGAGGGAGAGGGAGACAGAGTGAGAACAAGAAAGAAAAGCAAAAGTAGAGGTAGTGTGAGAAGAATGAGAGAGAGAGGGAGGTTCTTTCTCTCACTCTCTAAAGATTTCTATCTTGCAATCCCTTACTCCCTCTCTCTTATCTCTATTCTACTCTCCCTCTCTCTATCACTCTTTCTCTCCCTCACGCTCTTTCAATTCCTTTCTTTGTCTCACACACACACACAATCTCTCTACCCTCTTTTGCATCTTTCTCTATGTATCTCTTTGTTGGTCTGTCTCTCCAAAGCTTGCTATTTTCTCTCTCAACCTACCTCTCTTTTGGTCTCTTACTGTCTCTCACTAGTTCAAACTCTCTCACTCTCTCTCGCCATATAATGCTCGCTCTACCTTTCTCGCTCTCTCACACTCTCTCTCCTTCCCTCCCCCATCTCCTCTCCCTCCCTTCCCTCTCTCATTGTCTCTTTTCTCACTTTTTAGTCTCTCTCTTCTCTACCTTCAACTCTCTCTTACCCTCCCTCCTTTTCTTCCTTTCCTTATTCTATAATCCTTACTTCTTTGGCTATCTTTTATCTTTCTCTAACTCTATCTCACTTCCTACCTCTATTATCTGTGATGTAGAAAATGACGAAAAATAGATAGAGAGAGATAAAGATACAGTGGAGAAAGAGGGAGGGAAAAAGGTAGAAAGAGAGTGGAAGAGAGCAAGGTTGTTAGTATGAGAGAGATGGAGAGTGAGAGAAAGGAGTAAAGAAAGATGAAGAGAGAAATAGTGAGAGATAGAAAAGGAGAGAGTGGTTGATAAAGGGAGAGAGAGAGCAAAAAGAATGTTTGTATTTAGTGGAGAGAGCAACCAAAGGGAGGGAGGAATATTTCTCTCTTACCCTTTCTCCCTCCCTCCCTCTCTCCCTTCATCATTTCTTTACCACACTATCTTTTGTTGTCTTTCTATACCTTCATTGTCTCTCATCATTCCCTCTCTCTCTCCTCTCCCTCTCTTTGTCTCTCTTTCTCTTTGCTTCGCTCTCAAAATCTCTCAATTTCCTCTCTCACTCTCTCCCTCACACATGCACGCACTGTCTATCTATCTTTTCAGAGAGAAAGAGGGAAAGTCAGTGAGAGAGGGACAACCACCGAGGAGGGAGGAAGAGATGACAAGAGTTAGAGAGAGGGAATAAATATATAGAAAGTGATTGAGATCGGCTCACTCACTCTTTACTTTCCTGTCTCTCTCATTGTCGCCCCTCCATTGCTTTCTCCCTTTGCTCTATTTAGAAAGAGGGAGAGAAAGTTAAAGAGAGATAATGAGAAAAAGAGTGAGAGATACTTACACGCTCTCTCTTCTTACACTTTCTTCATCATGTTTCTCTCATTCCATCTCTCTCTTCTCTCTCAACCTCTATATCTTTTAGTTGATTATTTCTTGTTTTGTTTCTCTTCTTTATATCTCTCATCATTGTATCTATTTATTTTCACTCTCACTCTTCATTATTCTTTCTCTACATCTTTATCTCTATCTCTCTTCATCTTAACCTTTATTCAAAGTCTTTAACAAAACCCATTTCCGAAAGCGAGGTAAGAAGTGACAATGAGTGTGGGACCAAGAGAGATAAATGGATAGAGGGGGGGAGTATAAGAATGAGAGTGAGAGAGAAAGTGAGCAAGGGAAACTGAATGAAGGGAGAGAACAATAGAGAGCGAGGGACTAAGAGAGAGAAGAGAAGGAGGAGGAGAAAGCGAGAAGGGAGAGAGGGAGAGGGAGAGGTAGTAAGTGAGAGAGGGTGGGTGGGTGGTAGTGAGAAAATGAGAAAAGAGAGGTGAGATAAAGAGAAGTTGTTGTATAGAGAGAGTGGAAGATTGAGCTTTGTTGTTGTTCTCTGTGCACTCTCTTTTTCTTTTTATTCCCTCTCTCACTCTCTCTTATATCCCTAATTAGTCCTTGCACTTTTTCCTATTATTCTCTCTCTCTCTCTAAATCTCTCTCGCTCACTCTCTCTTTCCTTCCCTCTCTCTAACTCCCACTTTTCTATCTTGCTTTCCTTCTCTCAACCTCACTCCCTCTCTCTCTCTCTCTCTCTTCTCACTTTCTCAACTCTCACTTTGTCCCACCTCTGGCTTTGTCCCACCATTTATTGCTCTCTCAAGGTCTGTCTTTGATTACTCACCCTTGCTTTTTCTTGAGCTCTCTTTTCCTCTCAATCTCCCTCCATCAGCTTATTTCTTTCCCCCTTTCTCTCTCAATCTCTCTTTCTCTTATCTTTTCACATTCTCGCCCAGCCTCACTCTGATTCTCTCTCTCACTCTCTCTCCACTTCCTCTCTCTTGCTATCTCTTTCCCCTCCCTCCCCTATATCTCTCTTTCTCTCTCTCTCTCTCACCTTCTCTCCCCCTTGATACCAACACCTCTCTTTATTTCATCTATTCTTTTTTCACACTCTTCTCTCTTTCCCAC
Source organism: Phalaenopsis equestris (assembly GCF_001263595.1). Taxonomy (NCBI): domain Eukaryota; kingdom Viridiplantae; phylum Streptophyta; class Magnoliopsida; order Asparagales; family Orchidaceae; genus Phalaenopsis; species Phalaenopsis equestris. Next base: position 417,638 of record NW_018165117.1, on the reverse strand, counting down.
TCACTCACCCATATCTCTTCCTTTTTCTCACATTATCCACACTCACTTTCTTACTCTCTACTCTCGCCCTTTATATCTTGTGCTTTTCCTTTATTCTCTGTACTCCCTCTCCTTTTTTCCCTCTCTCACTTTCTCTCTACCTCACTATCATAACTCAAATTTTTTTTCTCATCTTTCGCTCTTTTTCCTCTCTTTAAATTTTCTTTTTGTCTTTTGTCTCTCTCTCAGTCTTCCATCTATCGCTCACTTCCTCTCTCACTCTTTTTCTCCATCTCTCTGTCACTCTCCTCCCCCTCCCTTACTCAACTCCTCACTTTATAGCTCCCCTTTCCGTCCCTTATTCTCTCTTTTTAACTCTCCCTCCTTCCCTCGCACCTTCTCTCAGATCTTTTTCTCTTTCTCTCTCTCTCTATAGCTCTGAAGCCTTAACCCCCTCTCCTATTCTAACTCTCTCACTCCTCCCTTTTTTTACCTCTTATTTATGTTGCTCTTTCTTCAATCAAATTCTCTCTTAAACCCCCCTTCTCTCACTCCCTTTCTCTCTCTCTCACTCTAATGTTTATCCTTCTCACTTTTAATTTATCTCTCGAATGTTCTCTGAATGTTTATCCTTCTCACTTTTACTTTATCTCTCTCACACACTCTTCTATTTCTCTCTCTCCTCTCTCACTATCACTCTCTCACTTTTTATGTTCCCTACCTTCTCTCCCTCCCTCTCTCCCACTCTCTCTCTCTCTTTTAGACCCTCTATAACTTTCTTTATCTCTCACCCTTCTCAGTTTTGTTCTATTTGTTGATTTATCTCTCTCACCCATTCTCCTCCATGTCTTATCCTCCTTCAATCCTTCTATTTCTCTCACAATATCTCTCACTCTCTCTTCTCATTCATTCTATTCTACCCTCTCTTGCTCTCTGCCCCTTCCTCCCTAACCCTTTGTCTCTCTCCCCTCTCTCTCTCTTTATCTCTCCCTCACTCTAGCTCCCTCCCTCTCTCTCCCTCTTTCTTCTCTTGTTCTCTCTTTTATTATTCTCTCTCACCCTCTCTTTCCTAACGTGCTCTTCCTCCCTCTCTTATTATCTCTTACTACCAAACTCTATATATTTATCCTCCCTCCCTTACTTTCTCCGTCTCTCTTGTGCCTTTAACTTCAACTCTCCTATTATCTTTCTCTCTATCATTCTAGGGGGATATATGGAGGGAGAGATTGCGAGTGGTAAGGAGGAAGAAGAGAGGAAGAGAAAGATGGGTGAGAAAGAATGGTGATGAGAGAGAGTAAAAATAATATGAGAAAGAAAATCAGATAAGCGAGTGAGAGATGATGAGAGAGAAAAGAGTGTGTGAGAGATTAGAGGAGAGTGCTTGAGAAAGTTTATGTGGGAGATATTTAGAGAGAAGACAAGAGCAAAAGAGGGAAGAGAAAGAGAAGAGCAAAGACACAGAGAAAGAGAGAGAATAAGAGGCAAAGAGCAGGAGTTAAAGAGTGAGAGATTGAGAGAGGGAAAGGTTAGAAAAATACAAAAGGTAGGTAGTATCAGATTGAGTGAACTAAAGAAAAAAAACGAGTGTAGGAGGGGGAGGAGATAAAAATGAAGGAAGAAGAGAGAGAGAGGAATTTAGGGAGGGGTAGAGAGAGCAAGAAAATAAGTGAGAGAGCGAATGTGAGAGAGAGCATGAGAGACAGAAAGCTAAAAGTTATAAAGGGAGAAGGGTGAGAGAGACAATAAGAGAGAAGGGCGTAAATGAGTGATTGAGAAAGAAATAATAAGAGGAGAAAAGAAAGGAGAAAGAAAGAGATATGGAAGGCGTGAGAGAGTTAGAGTGTGAGAGAGTTAAACTTAGAGAAAGAGAATGAGAGAGAGAAGGACGAAGCAAGAGAGATCAAGAGATTGGTCGAGAGAGGAGGGATAAGGAGAGAGTGAGAGAAAGAGGGAGTTCAAGATTGAGAAGGACAAAGAGCAAGATTGTTGGAGAGTGGGATGGAGATAGATAGAGAGATTTGGAGAGAAGGTTAATATTTTAAGAGAGAGATATACAGAGAAATAGAGAGCATGAAAGAGAATGAGAGAGAGGGAGACATGAGGGAGAAGTGAGATAGAAAGAGAGGAATGGGGAGGGTGAGAGGGAGAAAGTGTGAGAAAGAAGAGAGATAAAGAGAGTTCAAGTGTGAGACAATGACAAAGATAAAACAAGAGTGAGGGATGGAGAGAGAGAGAGTTAGGGATGGAGGGTAGAAGCAAGAAAGAGAAGGAAGAAAGAGATTATGTGTGTGCGAGTGTGAGTGAGAGAGAAATAAATGAAGCAAGAGAGAGAAGGACATCAAAAGAGGGAGTGAGGAATGGAGAGACAGAGAGAGATAGAGAGAGGGAGGGAGAGAAAGGGAGGGGGAGGAAGAGGGAGGGAGAGAAAGGGAGAGTCACACTCTCTTCCACTCCCTTTCGTCCTTTTTCCCCTCCCTCTCTCTCCATGGCATTTTTATGTCTCTCTTTCTCTTTTTTCTGTTTCTCCCCATTTCTACAGCTTAAATAATAGAGGTAGGAATGGTGATAGAGAAATTGAGATAGAGTAAGAGAGAGAGAGAACAGATAGTAAAAGAAGTGAGAGTTATAGAATAGGGAGAGGGAGAAAGGGAGTGATGGTAAGAGAGAGTGGAGAGCGATGAAGACAAAGAGTAAAAAAGAGAGAAAGAGAGACAATGAGAGAGAGGTGAGCGGGAGAGGAGATGGGGGAGGGAAGGAGTGAGAGATACTTAGAATTCTTCTCTCTCTCTTTCTTCTCACTTTCTCTACTTTTGCTCTTCCCTCTCTACCTCACTCAGTCTCCCTTTCCCTCCCTCTCTCAATCTCTTCTATTCTCTCCCACTTTCTTTCTTCTGCTCTATCTTTTTCTCCCTCCCTCCTTGTCCCTCTCTATCCCACTCTGTCCCTTAACCTTCATTCTCTCACCCATCCCATTTTCTCCTTCCTTCTCTTTTTCTCACAATTATTTCTTTCTTTTTTATCTTTATTCCATTCACTCTCTCACCATGACTCTCCCTCCTTCCCTTCATCCCTCTCTATAGCTCTCTCTCTCAAATGCATTTTTTCTCTCCTTCTCCTTACTCACTCTGTCTCATTTTTATCTCTCCCTTACTCTCTCAATCATTCCTCATCTTATCTCTCTATACCTCACCATCTCACTCACTCTCTTACTCCCTCCCACCCTCTCTTTCTACCTCACTATCTCTCTCACTTTCTATGGGGAGAGAATTTTGAAAGAAAAGGTGGTAAGTGAGTGAGTTAGATAAAGAAAGAAAATAAATAAGAAAGAGATATGGAGGGAGAACTGAGGAAGCAAGAGAGATTGAGAAAGAGGAGGGATATAGAGAGAGTGAGAGAGATAAAAAGAGAGTGAGAGTAGAGGGAAGTCTAGAATGATAGAAAGAAAGAGCAAGATAGTGGGATAGAGGGAGGGAGATAGAGAGAGAATGACAAATATATAGAGAGATGGAGAGAGGGCTTAATAGTTTAAGAAAGAGATATACGGAGAAACGAAAGGCATGAAAGAGAATGAGATATGGCAATTGAAGGGAGAAGTGACAGAGGTAGGGAGGGTAGGGAGGGATTTAGGAAGGTGAGTGATAGTGAGATACATAATAGACAAATTGAGAGAAAAAGTGTGTGTAGGAAAGAGAGAAGAGAGAAAATGAGAGTGCAAGTGTGAGAGAGTGAGAGAGAGGGTGAGGAAGATAAAGTAAGAAAAGATGGAGTGAGAGAGGGAGCTTTATGCAAGGTGGGAGGGATCAATAAAGAGAAAGGAAAAAAGAGAGAGAGTGTGTGTGTGAGAGAGAGAGAGTTAGTGAGAGACGGAGAGAGAAAAAAAATGAAGCAAGAGAGAGGGAGTGAGGTTGAGAGAGTGAAAGGGAGAAATAAGAGGGAGTGAGGGATGGAGAAAGGGAGAAGGAGCTCAAGAGAGAGATTGATAGAGGAAAAAAGAGGGAGAGAGAGTAAAGGAAAGCAAGATTGAGGGAGCGATAGAGCATGAGAATGAGTGTGGGAGAGATATAGAGGTTGAGAGGTCAAGGGAGAGAGAGATATGTGGATTGAGAAAGGGAGGGAAAGACAAAAAAGACTCTAAAGAGAGTGAGAGACAAAGATTAGAGAGTGAGAGACAGAGATTGTTTATGATAAAGGGAGAAGGAGATAGTGAGAAGGTTATGAGAGAGAATTATGTCTCCCTCCCTTTTCTCACTCTCTCTCCTACACCCAAATATTATTTTCTTTCTTTCTCATTCTTTTTCTATCTTTCTCTCAGTCTCTCTCTGTATCTCTCCATTCCTTTCTCTCACTCTCCATCCCTCACTCTTTCATTCATCTCTCTCGTACTAATAGCCTCACTCTCTCTGACTCCCTTTCTTTCTTTTTCTCTTCCCTCTTTCCACTGTCTCCTTTATCTCTCGTCCTCTTTCACTTTAACTCTTTCTCCCCATTTCTACCTCTCACATGAAAGAGGTAGGAACCGATATAGAGATAGTCAATTAGAGTGTGAGAGAAATAAAAGATAGTGAGAGAATTGAGAGTCAATGAAGTGGGAGTGGGAATGGGAGAGAAAGGGAGGAAGGGAGAATCATAGAGTGTGGAGGGATTGAGAAGAGGGAGACTAAGGAAGATAGAAAGAGAGACAATGAGAGAGAGATGGGAGGAAGAGGAGATGTGGGAGGGAATGAGAGAGGAAAGAGAGAGAGTGAAGAGAGCTAGAAAGGTGGATAAAGAATTCAGATGGCGGGAGAGAGCAAGATCGTTTGAGCGAGTAAGGGAGAGTGAGAGACCAAGAGAGAGGGAGGAAGAGAGAGAAAAGAATGTGCACTTGAGAGAAAAGATAGAGAGAGACTAACAAAGAGACAGAGAGAGAAAGAGAAAGAGAGAAAGAGAGAAAGAGGGGAGAGAAAGTGATAGAGAGAGAGAAAGGAAGCTAAGGAGAGTGAGGGAGAGAAAGACTAATAGATAGGGAGAGAGTGACAAAGAGAGAAGAGAGAGGGAGTAAGGGAAAGAAAAAGAAAGGAAGTGAAAAAGAGTGAGAGAAAGAACCTCCCTCTCTTCTCTCTCTCTTTCTTCTTGCGCTCTCTGTACTTTTACACCTCTCTCATTTACACCTCTCTCGCTCTCACACTTCCTCCCACTCCCTCCATCTCTCAATCTCTTCTATTTTCACCCACTTTTTTTCTACTCTCTCTATTTCTCCCCCTCCCACGACCCTCCCTATCACTCTTCGTCCCTTATCTATCACCATTTCACCCATCTCATTCTCTGCCTCCCTCGCTTTTTTGCTGTAACTTCTTTCTTTCTTTTTTTTTCTCTTTCCCACTTCCTTCTTTAGGACTCTTCCTCTCTCTGAATATTCTTTCTCTCTCTTACTCTATCACTCAATTTCTTTCTGTCTCCCTCCCTCCATCTCTTAATCTCATTCTCTATTCTTCCCTCTCCCAATCCCTCTCTCTTGCTCACTCAACTCTCTCTCTCTCTCTCGCTCTCTCTAGAACTTTATCTCTGAACCTCTCCTTGTTCTCTCATCTTTCTCTCAAGTGATGGAATAAGAGTGAGAGAGATAAATTGGGAGAGAAGAGTATTATATTTTGATAATGTGGGTGAAGAGAAGAGAGAGATGGAGAGACAGAGAGAGAGAAAAAAGAATAAGTTAAAGGTCAAATTAAAGCTCCCACTTTTTGTTTCTCCCTCTTGCTCTCTCGTTCTCTATCGCTCCCTTGCTCTCTCTCCTAATTTCTCTTTCTCGTAGTTTCTCTTTCTCTTTCTCGCTTACTCTCACTCCATCTCTCTTCCATCATCTCACCCTAACTCTCTCCATTGCTTGCTCAACTTTCTGCCTCCCTCTCTTTTTCTTTGCCTTATTGACTCAACTTTTTCTCTCTCTCTCACTTTACTATGTTTATCATTTTGTCTTACCTCATTCTCCGTTTCCTCCCTCGCCTACTTCCTCTTTGTCTTGATCTGTTTCTTTGTCTTTATCTCTCGCTTTCTCTATCTCTCTCTCCCTTCTCTCACTCCCCATCTCCATTCTTTCCTCTTCTCTCTCTATCTACATTTTTTGTCTCTCACACACTCTATCTCTTGATCTCTCTCTATCTTGCACTCTCTCATTCTTTATCTTTATCTCTCCTTATTTTCTTTATTGTTTTATCTTTCTCTATCTCACTTGCCTCTCTGTCATGCTCCCTCTCTCTATATCTTCCTCGCTCACTCTCGCTTCTCTTGCTCCATTTTCTTTGTCTCTCACCCTTTTCTCTAGCCATCTCCTCTCCCTCTCTCCATCCCTATCCCTCCCTTTTAGGTGAGATAATAAGAGAGATAGAGAGAGGGAGGAGATATATAAAGAGATAGCGAAAGAGAGGAGAGAGGGAGATAGAGGGATAAACTGATAAGAGAAAGAGGGAATACAAAAAGAAATCTAGCTCTCTTTGTTACATATAGCGGGATAGTATTTCTCTCTCTCTCTTCTTGCATGCTCCTTCCCTCATAACATTCCCTCCTCCTCTCCTTCTCTCTCTTGGTCCCAGTTTCTTCTATGCTAAAGAAACCGAGACAAGGAAAGCATGAGAGAGAGAGTGTTAGAGAAAATAGGAAAGGAAGAGTGAGAGTTAGAGTTCATCACTCCCCCTTTATTCTCTCATCTTTTTTCTCTCCTCTATTTAGCAAATGGAGTGGAAGAAAGAGGAGATACAAAACAGATACAAAAAAATATCTACCTTTCTCTATTAGTTGAAGAGGGACAGTCTTTTTTTCTCTCTCTCTCTCCTCTTGCATACTCCTTCCCTCATCTTGCATGCTCCTTCCCTCACACTATTCTCTCATCCTTTCCCTCTCACTCATGGTACTAGTTTCTTCTATGATAAAGAAATAGAGACAGGGAAATCATGAAAGAGAGCGTTAGTGAGAATAGCAAGATAAAGAGTGAGAGTTAGAGAGAATACTGAGACGAGAGTGAGAGTGAGGGAAAGTGAGGGAGTGAGAGAGGGAGAATGAAATGAAAAATGAGAGAAATGATGTCAGTGTAGGTAAGAGTGTGTGTAAGATGGAAAGGAAAAGGAGAGAGGACAAAAGTTAAGATAGAGAGATAATGAGAGAGATATTGATGCAGAAGGTGAGAGTAGGAGAGGAAGTAAGTGAGGGATGGAGGGAGGGAAGGACAGATGATTGATGAGAGAGAGACAAGGAAAGAGAGAGAGAGGGAATGTAGAGCAAGAGAAGAGGAGATTTTTTTCTCACTCTTGTCTCCTCTATCCCTTACTCATTTTCCTATACCAACCAAAAATTTTGAGATAAAGATGAGCGAGAGAGAAATAAAGAAAAGATACATAACTAGAGAAAGTAATGGGGGAGAAAAAAAAATGTGAGAGAAAGAGCAATAATGAAAAGGAGAGAATGTGTGAGATATAAAAGAGAGGGAGTAAGAAAAAGAATGGGAGAAGAGACAGAAAGAGGGAGCAAGTGTTTATGTGTGTAAGGGAGAGAGAAGAAAAAGTGAGTGAGTGAGTGAGTGAGAGAGAGAAGTGGAGAACATAAGATGGAACAAGTGAAGGAGTGGAGTGGGAGAGAGAGGAAGAGGGAGCGAGTGTTTGTGTGTGAGAGAGGGAGAAGATGAGAGTTAAAGAGAGAGACAATGGAAGTGAGAGGAGTGAGAGAGTAAGAGTGAGAGAGTAGGGAGAGAGACAAGTTTGGAAGAAAGAGAGCGTGTGTGAGAGGGATAGAACAAGAGGACGAGGGAGAGGTAGAGGAAGGGAGAGGAGGAATGAAGGGGATGTAGATATATATAGTGAGTGAGAGAAGAGAGAAGAGAGAGGGTGTGAAAGAAGGAGAGGTAGAGAGAAAAGATAGAGGGTGTGAATGAAAGGAAGGGAGGGCGGTAGTTAGAGAGGTGGTGGGATAGAGAGAGGAGGAGACAAGAAGAGATAGAGAGAGAGATTAGAAAGAGAGAAGAAATGAGGGAGGGAGGGAGGGAGGGTGGGAGGGAGAGAGAAAGGGATGGATAGGGAGTGGGAGAGAGATACATGAGAGTGTGAGGGGGAGGGAGAGAAAGAATGAAAGAAGAAAGGTAAGAAGCAAGAACAAGAGCGAACAAGAAAGAGAGAACGATGGAAAGAGGGAGAGAGATAGAAGAGTGAGAGGGAGACGAGCAAGGGGGAGTAAAAGAAAAGAGGGAACAAGAGAGAGTGAGGACTGAGAGAGACAGAAGAGAGAGCAAGAAGTGAGATGGAGAGGTTGTATATGAGTGAGAGAGAGTGGTAGTAAGAAAATGAGAAACGAGAGAGAAGATGAAGTGAGAGATTAATGAGATAGAGATAGAAGAATAGGGATCCTTGATTTTTCCTATTCCTTCTTTGACTCTTTTCTATCTCCTTAATTTGTCCTCAACTTATCTTTCATATCTTACTCTTTTTCTCTCACTCTCATAGTCTCCTCTCATAGTCTCCCTCTAATCTCAATCCTTTTCTCGACCTCTTTCACCTCCCTCTCAATCCTTTTCTCAACCTCTATCTCAATGCTTATGTTGTCCTCCCTGCATTTTTTTCCTTATTGACTTATCTTTTTAGCTAACTCATTATTCTCTTGCATAGAGAGGGAGAGAGGGAGCACATGAATACATATTCTACAAATATTGCATATTTGACTCCATTAATAAAATCATTTTATTTTCTAAGAATTTCAGCATCAACAAAAATTTTATGTCTTACTGTTCATATATTAAGGTATGAATATACTAGACAAAAATAGAGAGATAAAGATGGGAGAGATAGAGAGAGAGGAAAAATATAGATTACAAGAGAAAAAGATGGGAGAGAAAGAAAAGAGAAAGTGAAAGAGCAATAATGAGAGGGAGAGAATGTGTGCGATATAGAAGAGAGAGACAGAGAGAGAGCAAAAAAGAGAAAGTGAGAAGAGAGAAGAAGAGGGAGCAAGTGTGTGTGTGTGTGAGGGAGAGAGAGGCAAGAGTGGGTGAGTGAGTGAGAGAGAGAAGTGGCGAACAAAATATGGATCAAAAGAATGAGAGGGAGAGTGAGGAAGAGGCAGCGAGTGCTTTTGTGTGAGAGAGGGAGAAGAGAGAGATACGAGAGGGATAGATTGGAAGTGAGAGGAATGAGAGAGCAAGAGTGAGAGAATATGGAGAAAGAGAAGTGTGGAAGAAAGAGAGTATGTGTGGGAGAGATAGAGGCAAAGGGAGAGGGAGAGGTAGAGGGAGGGAGAGGAGGGATGAAGGAGAGGAAGAAATATATAGAATGAGAGAGAGAAAAAGAAAGTGAGTGAGGGAGGGTGTTATCAAGAGAATGAGAAAAGAGAGAGGAGATAAAGTGAGCAACCAGTGATATAGTGAGAGAAGAAGATGGATCCTTGATGTTATTCTCCAAGCACTCTCTTTTCTTACTTTCCTTTCTCTCACTCACTCTTATATCCTTAATTTCACATTACTCACTTTTCCTATCATACTCTCTCCCTTTCTCTCACTCACCTCTCTCTCACCCACTCACTCTCTCTTTCCCCCTCTCTCTAACTCCCACTTTATTCACTTTCATTCCTTCTCTCATCTTCACTTCCTCTCTCTTCTCTCTATCTCACCTCCCCTTTGGTTTCTCTATCCATCACTCTCTGATAGTCTCTCTTACACCACTCTCTCTTCTCTCTCTATCTAGCACTCTTTTACTCTCAAGCTCCCTCTCCTATCCTATTTCTCTCTTTCCTCTCTTCTCTCCTCTCACTCTCCCTCCCCTATCTCTCATTTTCCCTCTCCCACTCTCTCCCACTCCCACTCTCTTGCTCTCTCAGTCCCCTCCCTCTTTCCCCATCTCTACCTATCTCTATCTCCCCTTCTCAGCCTCTTGGTATCAACTTCTTTCTTTTTTTTCTTCTCTTTATATTTTTACTCTCTTCTCTCTTTCTCACTTACTCACACACCTCCCCTACTTTACTGCTCATTATCTTACACTCATTTTCTCACTCTTATCTCTAATTTGTTATATCTTGCTCTATTCCTTCATTGTACCTAACCGTTCTCCCTTCTACCCCCTTTCTCTTTATCTATACCTCACTATCTCTAACAAACAATTTTTTCTATCATCTTTCTCACTTTTTCCTCCTTCTGCCACATTTCTCTTTTTTCTTCTATCTCTCACGCTTCTCTTTATAGCTCATTTTCTCTCTCACTTGCTCTCTCTCTCCATCTTTCTCTATCACTCTCCTTCCCCCTCCCTCCCAAATTCTCTCTTTTTAGATCCCTCTCCATCCCTCCCTTATTCTCTCCTTTTAACACTACCTCCTTCCCTCCCTCTCTCTTCTTCTCACACTTTCTAACACTCATCATCTGAATCTCACTCTTTTACTCTTTATCTTATACTGTCATTGCCTCTTGTTTTTTCTCTCTATCACTCTTTATCTTGCTCATGTCTTTCTCTTCAAACTTTTCTCCTATTCATTCTCTCACTCATTTTATCACTCAACAACATTAACCCTCTCAAACTCTAACTCTTTCACTCTCTGTTTTGTTACTTTCTCTGACCAAACAAACTTTCGTTTTACCCCACCCTCTATCACTCTCTTTATCTCTCTCTCATCCCTTTGAATGTCTATCCTTATTGCTTTTACTTTATCTCTCACACCTCTATTTCTCTCTTTCTCTCTCTCTCTCTTGCTTTCTCACTTTTTCCCTCCCCTATCCCTCCCTCCCTCCCTCTCACACTCTCTCTCTTATACCCTATATCCCCTTCTTTATCTCTCTCAACTTTGTCTCTCCTTCTCTATGTTGCTTTATCTCTCCCACTCTTTTTTCCCCCTTCTCGTCTCCTTCCATCCCGCTTTGTCTCTCTCAATATCTCTCTCCTTTTTCTTCTCACTCTTTCTCTTCTATCTACTCTTGCAATCTCTCTCCCCTTCCTCCCTAACTGTCCTCTCTCCCTCTCTCTCCTTTTCTCTCTCATTTCTCTCTCACACTCTCCATTTAACTCCCACCCTCTAACTCCCTCTCTTTTCCTTTGCTCCCTGTCTCACTTATTATTCTATCTCACTCCATATCCCTCCCTCCCTCCCTCCCTCCCTCCCCCTCTCTTGCTCTCTTTCCTCTTTTTCTCTCACTGTCCACCTCTCTATATTTCTTCTTACTCCCTTGTTTTCTTCATCTCTCTCGTGCCTTTAACCTCACTCTCCCTTTATCTTTCTCTCTCTCTCTCTTTATTGAGAGAGATGGAGAGATTATGAGAGGTAAGTAGGGTGAAGAGAGAGCAAGAGAAAGATGGGCGGCGGAGAGTGATGATGAGAGAGAAAAAAATAGCGAGAAAAAATTTAGAGAAAAGAGAATGAGAGATGATGAGAGAGAAAAGAATGTGTGAGAGATTAGGAGAGAGAGCGTGAGAGAGTTAGAGATAAAGAAATAGCTAAAGAGGGAGGAGAAAGAGAAGGGTGATAGAGAGATATGTAGAGAAAGAGAGAGAGAATAGTGGCAAAGAGCAAAAGATAGAGAGTGAGTGATTAAGAGAGACAAAAGTGAGAAAAAAAGGAGGTAGTGAAGAGAAGAGATAGAAGGAGGAGGTAGAGCAACAAAAGTATTAGTGAGAGAACGAAAGAGAAAGAGAGCATGAGAGATGGAGAGCGAGAGAAGAGAAAGTTAGGGAGAGAGATCCTTGAGAAAGAAGAGGGTAAGTCAGTGAGTAAAAAAAGAGAAGAAGAGAAAAAAGAAAGAGATACAGACGACGTGAGAGAGATAGATCTCTCACTTGCTCTCTCTATCCCTCTCTCTGTCATGCTCCCTCTCTCTATATTTTTTCTCTCGCACTCTCGGTTCTCTTGCTCCATCTTCTTTGTCTCTCACCCTTTTCTCTAGCCATCTGCTCTCCCTCCTCCATCCCTACCCCCTCCCTTTTAGGTGAGATAATGAGAGAGAGGGAGGAGATATATAAAGAGATAGTAAAAGAGAGGAGAGAAGGAAATAGAGAGATAAAGTGATAAGAGAAAGAGGGAATACAAAATCACATCTAGCTCTCTTTGTTAAATATAGAGGGATAGTATTTCTCTCTCTTCCCGCATGCTCTTTCCCTCACAGTATTCCGTCCTCCTCTCTTTCTCTCTCTTTGTCCTAGTTTCTTCTGTGCTAGAGAAATAGAGACAAGGAAATCATGAGAGAGAGTGATAGAGAGGGAACGAGTGAGAGTTAGATATCACTGCTCTCCCTTTCTTCTCTCATCTCTTTTCTCTCCCCTACTTAGTTATAGATCTGAAGAAAAATGAAATACAAAAAAATATCTACCTCTCTCTATTAGATGAAGAGGGACATACTTTTTTTCTCTCTCACTTCTCGCAAGATCCTTCCCTCAAACTATTCTCTCCTCCTTTCCCTCTCACTCTTGGTCCTAGTTTCTTCTATGATAGAGAAATAGAGATAGGGAAATCATGAGATACAGCATTAGAGACAATAGAGAGAAAAAGAGAGAGAGAGAGTTAGAGAGAATACTGAGAACGAGAGTGAAAGTGAAGGAAAGTGAGGAAGCGAGAAAGGGAGAGTGAAATGAAAAATGAGAGAAATGATGACAGTGTAAGTAAGAGTGTGTGAAAGATGGAGAGGAAAGGGAGAGAGGAGAGACGTTAAGATAGAGAGATAATGAGAAAGATATTGGTGTAGAGGGAGAGAGTAGGAGAGGAAATGAGTGAGGGATGGAGGGAGGGAAGATAAGTGTATGCTTTTGAATAGATAAGTGTTCCCTCATTCCCTCTTCCTAAGCATGAAATACGAGGCTCAACTATAAGAACAACATGCGATTAAGATTCTACTCAAAAGCATTCATGGACTGGTAGCTTTCATTCTTAAGAGACTCACCATCAAGACCTTCGAGAAACTGCTAAACAAAGGCAAGCACATGGAGTCTCAGGAAAAGGCTGACAAGCCTAGACTACCCAGAGTATTTTAAAAGAAGTTCGGGATAGTAATGACAGTTGATACAAGGAAGCAATTGATGAGGATTCAGTATGAGCATTATCATCAGAGTTCTTAACAGTTTTTACACCATATTCAACCTCAGAAGCAACAACAAATGCAGCAGTATGGCCATTCAAGCAAATAGTCATTCTAGAGAGGATCGTACCGAGCAGATGGTAGACGGGGTGCAACTTTTTCAGAGCAAATGAACCTAGTGTATTCTTTCAAAACTGAAGCTGTGTCAAAGATGTTCAGAAATATCATGTAGTAGCTTAGTTTAGATTGTCAAAGTCAAAGAAGCTAGAGGAAGTTGATAAGAAGGATCATCCGATATTTGGCCTCTATTGCGGAATGTTGGGACACACGATAGAGGGCTATTTCAGTTTCAAGGATTGGCTCAAGAGGATTTTTATAGATTTTGGTCGAGCCAATCACTTGAAAGAGTTTAAAAGGGGATTTTTATAGATTTCGGTCGAGCCAATCATTTAAAAAAACTTGAAAGAGTTTCTATAAATATGATTTCGGTCGAGCCAATCACTCTGATAGATCCATATTCAAAGGAAAATGGATGGAGCACAATTTCGAGGACATCATTCAAGAAGACACTGAACCAGATTCAGACCACTTCAACGCAGGCAGCCATCCACAGTCTACAGACCGCCCAGCCCAAGTTAGAGATGTACTAGAGAAATAAGTGCAGCCAGAGAAGAAGAAGAATTTCATCATGAAGATAGATATCATGAGGCGTAGCATAGGGGCTGCCACTGTTTGATTGGTTATCTTAGATTCAAAGAAGAAAATCCTCGAACCCCTGACCATGTATGACTATCTCCTTACCCCACCAGGGTCTTTTGAAGATAATGATTTTGATTTTGGCTACATTCTAACTGTCTCTAGTGATAACGTAACTGACTTTAGCAAATTTAACTCTAATCTTGATTCACAAACCAATCCTCAACCCGTATTTAGGCCTGAAGACAACACCAGTTATGATAGTTCTGAGAGTAATGAGCTAGTCCTTGAGTGTCAAATGACACTACTCACCATCAATTTGTATGTCTCTAATACAGAGAAAGTGCCAGAAGTTTTTCCTACAACATCACAAGAAGAAAAAGAAGAGGCCACTTAAGTGAATTTAAGATGCAAGAAGGTATTACACACAAGAATAGCTTCAGTGGATAAATAAAAATAAAGTGTCACTCGAGAGGAGCCACCTCCACCTATGACAGCGGAAGAGGCACATAACCAAGTAAAGATTTGAGGATTATATAAAGTGGATTATAACATGGTAGCTCATATTAAAAGGATGTTGGGCAAACTAAGTTTCTACGACACGTTGATGTAGAAGAATGTTCCAATGAAGAAATAATGATGACAAAATAAAAGAAGCCTCGGTTTGAGATTTCGTTGGAAGATGTGGAGAAAGTGAATACAAGTCGATTTAAGATAAAATCAACCACTACGTGCATACTATGACCTGTACTTCTATCCACCCTAAAAAGCTTGAGAATTTAGAGGTTAACGAAGTTTGTAGCCTTAATTCAAAGCCGATCAAGTTTTATTGTGCTTCCCCTTATACTAGTTCTAAAAATGATGTAAATTTGAAAGAGGATTCTAATGAATTAGTGGAATTACCTTTTTTTTACCTTTCTCCTTATTTACAAAGTTTAATTTAACAGGGATATGTACTAAAGTAAATACCAAAGGATGAGCTATAAGAAATTGTGGAATGTTAATAGTTGACCTCTTAACTCAAAAGAAGGTCTTAGATTTGATACGATAGGACCAGTCGATGACAAAGAATTTTAGATGGTTATTACTAGATAAATGGAAGAGGACTGCCTAGATGTGGAGGATGACTCCGAAGATAAGATAATAGATGATGCTTCACCAGAATTTGAAGAAGAGATTAAGTCAATCATTAATTAATTGAAAGAAGTCAATCTCGGGACTGAAGAGCAGCCCCAACATACCTTTATAAGTTCTCTACACATCGAGGAAGAATATTCAAAATCGATAAAGTTATTGTTAGAATTTAAAGATTGCTTTGCTTGGAGCTATGATGAAATGTCAGGGAAATTAGCAGAAGTTGCAATTCTGAAGCTCGGGGTGGACAGAGATATGACCCCAGTGAAAGAAGCTCATGGAAGAATGTGCCTCACGATAGAACAGTAAGTCATTGCTAAGGTAAAGAAGTTAAAAGAAGCTAACTTTGTGTTAAAAAAGCAATACCCAATATGGTTAGCCAACAATGTACAAGTTAAGAAGAAGAATGAACAAATCTAAATTTGTATTAACTTTAGCGACGTAAATAAATCATGTCCAAAAGATATGTTTTTGCTAACAATACCAGAGTTGATGGTGGACATCACCTCGATGCATGAAATCTTCTCTTTCGTATGGATTGTCATGTTACAATCAAATCAAGATGGCTCCAGAAGTTGCAACACTTACAATTTTCAAAATGTCGATTTGGATTTTCTGCTATATAGTAATGTCATTTGTATTGAAGTATGCTAGAGCAACATATCAACGAGCTATGAGAAAGATCTTTGATGACCTCATTCACAACCAAATGGAATGTTACGTGGATTATTTTGTAATCAAAAGTAAACAAAGAATAGATCAATTATATAATTTAAGGATCATGTTCAAATGATTATCACAATACAATCGTATGATAAATCCCTTAAATTGTGCCTTCAGCATCACCTTCAGGAAATATTTAGGATTTGTTGTCTATTGATACGCCTAAAAAATGTAAAAACTTTCTAATTTTTTTAATGCCTACATTTGGTGATTTTAAATGATATTGCACTTTAAAAGAAGGTATTTTGTATATTTTTGGTTTCAAGTATAGAAAATGGTGTTCTGGAGCAAAAGAAACCAAAATAATTTCATTTGGAGAAAAAACAAGTAAGAAAGAAACTTTTGTCCTGACACATTTAGATATGTCTTTCTATCCTTAATCTCATTTAAACTTCTCACACATTTTTGAATAAAATTACACTTTAAAGAAAGGTTGTATTTATGCTTATTTTGTAGGTCTATCTTTTAGGAATGTAACAAAACTAAAATGGGATGAAGCAAAGCTAAAATGGAGCCAAAAATAGCAAAATGGTGGAGCTCCACAGAGTGGGCGCCGAAAGCGCCAGAGCTAGAGCCCGCAATGCAAGGGAGCCAAAAATGATGCTAAAATGGCATCAAGAGCACCCAAAATGGATCCGTTAGCGCCAGGGACGGTTTGGAGGTGGTTGGACAAGTTTCTAAAAGAATCAATGTATTTGGCCGCTTTTTAGAGGGTTGCTTGTAGCATCTCTTTGGAAATCCGTCCCTACACTATAATAGAGTGTTTTTTTATCAGAAAAATTGTGTGTGTGTAGTTTGTGTGAGTGATAAATTGTGGAGAATGTTTAGAGATCTTAGAATAGGAGTAGAAATATAGATATCTACCTTTTTCGAGAGATTGGTGTGGTGATTTTGAGAGAATATGTAAGGAAATGTTCTAGAATTGCATGGATCAGTGAGAGACTTTGCGGGAGAGATTTTCATCTTTATTTTAAGGGAAAAAAGCTAGGTATTGTGTTCTTCATTATCTTATGATTTGTAAACATTTACCTAGTGTATTTGTTTTGGTTTGATGAACTTTTTCATTGTATTTTCTTCGTGTTTTGTGATGTGTTTCTCTTACTCTTTCTTCTTTTTTTGGAAATAGTGGCATGAGAAGCTTATGTTGTTATTTTCCTTTTACTTTTTTGCACTAAGTAGGATTTATGTTTAGGATATTGGGATGCATGTTAGAAAATGTTTTAATTATAAATTATGATGGTTTTTCAATTCCGCTCTTAATTTAATTTTTAATATGACAAATTGAATTGTTAAAATATATTTTGAAACATATGATATGGGAAATGGAGTATGAGTTCCACAACAGAGTGGGAATCACATTTAAATCCATGAAGGAGTATTTTGGTTATGGGATTAAGTGAAAATAAATAGGGAAATATACTTTGTTGGGTGTAGAACTGAATATTTTTTGGGTGACAGACTAAAAATCCCCAATTTGATCTTAGTGTTTAAAAACTAAAGCGAGAGTTAGCCTTCAGGGGAAGAGAAGTGGGAGCTCTATAGTGGGAGCCAACATCCTTCTAGCATAGCCAAGGATCTAGGGGCTCAACCTAAGATTAGCTAATGATTTTCTATAACACTGAATCATGGTAGAGAATTAAAATTGCTCCTATTTGGCACATACAATATTTAATGTATGTCATTTCTTTACATTATCCAATTCACTACATAAGAATAGTAGTTTTTAACATCTTAAACTTCTCCAAACCAACTCATCCAAAAAGGGTTTTCTTTAGAATTAATATTTACATTTAAGAATAGTTACTATCCTTGCATTTAACATTCATATTTAGGAGTTCACGCTAGATAAAACACCATTTTAAGCATTCCAAACTAAGGACTAATAGTAGTAGAGTAGAATTTGACTAAGGAAGTCTTTCCTCGCTTCCTTATGGGATCGATATTCGGGGCTTAATCAGAAAGTCCTACATTACTTGAGTGATACGTATACTTGCATTTATATCATTGTGACTATAAAGAATATATAAAATTAAGCATGTAAAAAATTTGCATCAAGTTTTTTGGCACCGTTCCCAGGGAAGCTTCAATAAGAACTTTTGGAGAATTTTAGTTAAAGTAATTAGGCTTAAACTTAGAAAACTGTAGTGTCATAAAAATTGTTTCTGTGTGCGGAGTTTTATTCTTTGTTATCAGAAAAAATGTTGTGAAAAAACTATTTGTGTGAAAAACCAGATATTTGTGAAACTATTTTGTTGTGTTGAATTTATATTTTATTTTATTTGTTTATGTGTTAAAGTACTGTTTGATGTGTTGCATACGCAAAATAAAGGATCCGCAAGACTTGTGCCTTATGATCCGTAGTTAGAAAAAAGAAAAACAACCAAAAAATAGAAAGAACTTGAAGAACTAGAAATGGAAATGGAAAACATTCAAGATAATAATTTGAAAAATATGAAAATGAACATCTTCAAAGACCTTTCAGGGATTATATAAATCCTACGACAGATGAAATTCATTGAAGTATACAAACCCTATCGTAGAAGCTGACTCATTTGAAATCCAGATAAAATCCAATTGGAGCAGAATAACCAGTTTAAAGTAATTAGGCTTAAACTTAGAAAACTGTAGTGTCGTAAAAACTGTTTCTATGTGTGGAGTTTTTTTCTTTGTTGTATTTTTGTTGTGTTGAATTTATATTTTATTTTATTTGTTTATGTGTTAAAGTACTGTTTGATGTGTTGCATACGCAAAATAAAGGATCCGCAAGACTTGTGCCTTATGATCCGTAGTTAGAAAAAAGAAAAACAACCAAAAAATAGAAAGAACTTGAAGAACTAGAAATGGAAATGGAAAACATTCAAGATAATAATTTGAAAAATAATCATAAATATTTGAGGGATTATATAAATCCTATGACAGACGAAATTCACTGAAGTATACAAACCCAATCGTAGAAGCTGACTCATTAGAAATCCAGATATTATCCAATTGGAGTAGAATAACCAGTTTAAAGTAATTAGGCTTAAACTTAGAAAACTGTAGTGTCGTAAAAACTGTTTCTGTGTGTGGAGTTTTTTTCTTTGTTGTATTAAAAAATGTTGTGAAAAAACTATTTGTGTGAAAAACAAGATATTTGTGAAAATGTTTTGTTGTGTTGAATTTATCTTTTATTTTATTTTTTTATGTGTTAATGTATTGTTTGATGTGTTGCATATGCAAAATAAAGGATCCGCAGGACTTGTGCCTTATGATCCTTAGTTAGAAAAAAGAAAAACAACCAAAAAACAGAAAGGTCTTGAAGAACTAGAAATGGAAATGGAAAACATTCAAAATAATAACTTGGAAAATCATCATAAATATTTGAGGGATTATATAAATCCTATGACAGACGAAATTCACTGAAGTATACAAACCCAATCGTAGAAGCTGACTCATTAGAAATCCAGATATTATCCAATTGGAGTAGAATAACCAGTTTAAAGTAATTAGGCTTAAACTTAGAAAACTGTAGTGTCGTAAAAACTGTTTCTATGTGTGGAGTTTTTTTCTTTGTTGTATTAAAAAATGTTGTGAAAAAACTATTTGTGTGAAAAACAAGATATTTGTGAAAATGTTTTGTTTTGTTGAATTTATCTTTTATTTTATTTGTTTATGTGTTAATGTATTGTTTGATGTGTTGCATATGCAAAATAAAGGATCCGCAGGACTTGTGCCTTATGATCCTTAGTTAGAAAAAAGAAAAACAACCAAAAAACAGAAAGGTCTTGAAGAACTAGAAATGGAAATGGAAAACATTC
>NW_018165117.1:391538-398251 GCF_001263595.1 Phalaenopsis equestris | reverse complement strand
CATCATAAATGTTTGAGGTCCTACGACAGATGAAATTCACATGAAATTCACTGAAGTATACAAACCCTATCGTAGAAGCTGACTCATTTGAAATCCAGATATTATCCAATTGGAGCAGACTAACCAGTTTAGGGAAACTCCTTCGAAGGATCCCTACTTACACTTATGAAGTCTTCTAGAACTTTGTGCTACATTTTGTTATAATGGCATGTCAGACGATGCTGTTAGATTAAGTCTTTTTCCTTTCTCAATAAGGGATAAGACTAAAATGTGGTTATACTCATTAGCACCTGGCTTTATTAAAAATTGGAAGGAGTTAACTCAGAAATTTCTAGCTAAGTATTTTCCACCTTCAAGGACTACTAAACTTATAAACGATATTATCTCATTTTATCAGTATTAAAGGGAATCAATATATGAAGCCTGAGAAAAAGATTTAAGGAACTCCTAAGAAAGTGTCCACACCATCCTCTTCTCGATTGGTTAATCATTCAAACTTCTTACAATGGGTTAGTAGAATCCCTTAGGTTTACAATTAACACTACCGTTGGTGGATCATTAATGTCAAAATCATTTGATAAAGCATATGTGTTATTTGAAGAAATGGCTACAAATGAATTTCAATGGCCCTCTACAAGGGTAAATCCTAAAAAGGTAGCCAATTTTTATGATACAGATGTGATTGCAATTCTTGTATCTCACTTTGCTGCAATATCAAGAAAGTTGGACCAATTTGGAATGAACCAATCTCAATTTACTCCAGTAAGTGAGTAAAGCTCATTGGGGCATATGATTGATTACAACTTATCAGATGATACTTTGAATACCACAAACAACCCATATTCTAACTCTTACAACCCAGGTTGGAAGAACCATCCTAATTTTAACTGGTATCATGGTACTTGGGGTGGAAACCAACAATGGGAAAATAATCATGCAAATCTTAATGAGAGTTGGATTAATCAAGGGAACTCAAATTATAGACCTTCATATTCACTGAACTCTAACAATGATTGACAATTGGAGGATAAGAAGATGTCTATAGAAAACGTGGTATTTCAAATTGGAAACCAGTTGCAAAGTCAAAATGCTGCAATTAGAAAGAAAGAGAATCAATTGGGACAAATTACTAATTCACTTAGCAATATACCCTAAGGAACACTTCGTAGCAACACTGAGATAACCCCTAAAGAGAACAATAATGAACAAATAGAAGCTGTCTAATTAAGAATTGGAAGAGAGATAGAGGATGTGGTCAGAAAAGAGAAAGGAGTTGTGAGAGAAACAAAGAAAAATAAAAGATCCAAAGAACATGTTTCTAAGGATATGAAAAATTTATATCTCCAACTAAAATAAATTTAAAAAGACCACCACCTCTATTTCCTCAAAGACTTAGATAGCTTGAGTTGAAGAAAAAATTTTCGAAGTTCACGGACATACTTAAGAAGTTAACGATAAATATCCCTTTCGCTGAAACTTTGAAACAGATGTCAAGTTATGCAAAGTTTATGAAGAAGATATTAAATACAAAAAGGAAATTTTGGGATTATGAGACAGTAGCATTAAGTGAGGAGTGCAACGCAATATTTTAGAAAAAGCTTCTTAAGAAACTTAAAGATCCTTCTAGCTTAACAATTTTGTGTGTATTTGGAAAAAGATTATGTGTAAAAGCTTTATGTGATTTAGGATCAAGCATTAATGTGATGCCTCTATCTATATTTAAAAGGTTAGGTTTATGCGATATTTCTCCCACTACTATAATTTAGCTGATCGATCTATCATTTATCCGAAAGGAGTTATAGAAGAACTGCTTGTTCAATTGGATAAATTTATCTTTCCTATGGACTTTATTGTATTAGATATGGACGAAGATAAAGAATATCCCATTATTTTGGGAAGACCTTTTTGTGTTATTGGACAAGCTATGATAGATGTGCAAAAAGAAAAGTTGACTATGAATATCAATGACCAATAAGTCACTTTTGACGTTTTAAAGACTATGAAGTATCCAACTGAGAGAAAAGAGAATGAATGTTTTTGGATGGATGAAATCGATTATCTAAATAAAGACCATTTCCAAAAAAAATTGGAAAGTAAGTTAACAGATGAGATCGAAATGGACTTTCATGATGACTTTCATGATGAGTATGGACTTTCATGATGAGTTTAAAATGTTGTTTAAAGAAAATTGTATGTATGTTCAGAGAGGTGTGAAATGATGGAAATTACTGAAAATATTAAACTTTTAATTCCATCTGTTGAAAAATCTAACAAACTTAAAATGAATATACCCTATACAATTTTAAAGTTGACCTATTTAGGAAATTCATCTACACCACAAGTCTTTATATCTTCATATTCGACTCAATCACAAGATGAAGCTGAATTGAATGATGAACAGTAAAAGATCTCCTATAAAAGAGTTTTTTAAAGTCACAGAATGACATATTATGCGGTATACAGATAAAATAAATGAGATTTTGATGCTGGGGCTGATTATTAATGCAATTAAGAGTTATCCCCCAAAAATTTTACCTATTAACCCAGAGATAAATTCTAAAGAGATGAATGATGAGCAATATAAAGTTATCAAAGTAATGTATAGAATAAAATTCTAGGATAGGGATATTGAACAACCAATGGAATAAATTCCTCAGGAATTAGAAAAATATATAGAAAGACCACCTCCACCATTTACTCGTGCCAATGGTAAGAATTAGAAGATAACTTGAGACAGAAGAATATCGAAGTGGAATTTGATCTAGAATCTGAATCATTTAGGGAGAATCTAACAAAAAAGTTAAGAAATGATCCAAATATCATGAGATCATGAAGTATCATATAAAGATCCATTTTTTATAAATTTCAAGGATGATATTAATATGAAAATTGAGAAAATTACTAGAAGAATATTGGATCTAGAATGAAATATGAGGAACAAGGTCATGAATCAATTTAAAGAGGAAGAGCTGAAAGAAAAATTTAAATTTGAGGACTTTGTAGGAATCCCTGGATCTGAAAAAGATTGCGCAATTGATCAAGGATTACTTAATTAGAATTTTGATCAAGGTGGAATCATTTGTCAGGCTAGTGACATTAAACCAAACACTTTATAGGAGGCAACCCTTAGTTATCAGTGTATTTTGATTTAGTGTCCTTGAGAGTTACTTGAGAGTTCCTTGAGAGTTATGATTGTTAGTTTTGTATTGTGTTTTCTTTAGTATGGATTGATCAATTTGATTGATGATTGGTAGATGTTTGGATTGTTCGTGGTTTAATTTACCTTTTATGTGTCATGAGGGAAGTGATTTCTTAACTTCTTATTATGGTTAGACTTGTATGTTCTCTTGTAGTAGTTGGATTAACGAGTCCACAACAACTTGGGTCTCACACAGAGTTGAGTTTTATAAGAGACATCATGAATTCTAACAATGATAGTTCCATCTCAATTTTGTTACTTCCTTTCTCTGACTTTGTTTTTATTTGATAGGAGTCACGAACCAATTTGATGAGTAAAATGTGGATGATAATACACTATCCTTATAACTGTTAGAGGTGCTTAACTAATGGGAGATGGTGATACCTGGGGTTGGTGCTCGAGAATCAATATATCAGGGATAATCTTATCTTTGCGATTAGAATTTATAAAATCATTTATAAGTACCTAATATATATGTGTAGTGATTCTGTTAAAAATTGGAAGTAAGTTAGTAAGATGCGATGACATTGAGGAAGAATTGATCTCATTTATCTTGTTTGTTTGTTTGTTTGTGTTTGTCTTACAATTTTATAAGGCTTGAAAAATAATTTTATATTCCAATGTTGATACATGTTATGCTAGTTAAACTTTTGTTTAGTTAACTTCATTTTGGCGTGTTTAATTTAGATTTACTTACTACTACATGCTTTTTATCCATATAAATAACTATAGATATTTTTTATAGACATTTGTGGTAGGTAGAATTTCTAAACTGGTTTTCTTCCTACTTATACTTTTTGCACTAAATGTTATACATGTTAAAAGTTAAGTTTGGGGGTAGGAAGAAAAATAGATTTTAAAGTTAATATACTTTCTTTTAGTTTAATATTGTTGCAAGCATATTTTAGGCTAGATTTACTTTTTCCTACAGTCATTCTAATCTGATTATGAATATATATAAATTTTGAATATATATAAATTTGATAATAAATTTGATAAGATGTTGTAGTAGTCAGTAGATTCAACTTTTACTTTTTCTTCCTACTACATTTTATGGAATTAAGTGTAAAATATTTAAAAGTCCAAGTTTGGGGAAAAAGAAAAATTTCTTTTAAAAAGAAGGAAACTATAATTTTATTTGTCCTGAATTAACTATATTTTTAAAATTAATATAACATGACCTTGGATTTTGGAGTTTAACTTTAAATGACTATATTTATGTTTGTAAATATTATGGTAAATTTAGGTAAAAGTTTTTAATAATAAAGATTAATTCTAAAGTTAAAGATATTTGGTATGAAAATATAAGATTATGTTTTTCTATTTAAAAGTAAAGGAAATTGTATTTTTGAAGTATTAAGAATTTTAGACATTCATGTAAAAGGAAAAAAAATGAAACTTTATGAAAAATCATAAACTAATATGAATTTATAAAGTGAAGAAAGGTAAGGAGTTTTGACTTTAAGAAGAGGATAGTGAGTTCAAAATTATTAAAGGGTATCCAGATATAAAAATTCTCGCTTGAAAAAAAAGAGAAAAAAATGAGAATAAGAAAAAGAAAAAAAAGAGAAAAAAAAAGAAAAATGCGTAAGAAGAAGCTTGAGGAGATGCTTAATAAAAAAGTGGCTTCACTTGAATCAACTTAAAGAAAATGCTTTATTATATTTTTTAAACTTGTATTAGAGTATTAGTAGCATTACTAGTAAAGTTTTCATGACGTTCTTTTTCATTTGAATGTTATAAGTATCCTTGATATGACAAATTGCAATTCTTCTTGAAATGAATAGAGATTCAAAAATTTTAAATTTGATTGCTAAGTATTTTTAGACTTAGAGTTTGAATCTAAGTTATTAAAGGTTTTTCTTAAATTTTACAATTTTATTTTTTAAATTAAAGTATAGAAGTTTATAAGTTAAACTCTATCCAAAGTAAATTTTTTATGTAGTAAAAGGGTTACTTGAGGACAAGTAACAGTTAAGTTTGGGGAATTTTGATACGCCTAAAAAAAATTCAATTTTTCATATATTTTTAATGCCTATATTTGTTGATTTTCAATGATATTGCACCTTAAAGAAAGGTATTTTGTATATTTTTAGTTTCATGTACAAAAAATGGAGTGTGTCAGAAAAAGAAGCAAAAGCGATGCAATTTGGAGCAAAAATAAGCAAGAAAGAAAATTTTCTCCTGACACATTTTGATATGTCTTTCTACGCTTAGTCTCATTTACACTTCTCACACACTTTTGAATAAAATTACACTTTAAAGAAATGTTGTTTTAATGTTTATTTTGTAGTTCTATCTGTTAGAAACGCAACACAACTTAAACGGGGCGAAAGAGAACTAAAATGAACCCAAATGAAACAAAATGGTGGAGCTACGCAAGGTGGGCACTGATAGCTCCAGAGTTGGTGCCGGTAGCATCAGAGAGCAGAAAATGCCGTTAAAATGGCATTGATAGTGCCCAAAATGGTGTCGATGGCGCCTGGGACTGTTTGGAGGCGGTGTTGGGCGAATTTCTGGAAGATTCACTGTATTTGGATGCTATTTGGAGGGTTGCTTGAGGCATCTCTTGGGAAATCCGTCCCTACAATATAATAGAGTGCTTTAATGCCAGAAAAAGTGTGTGCGTGTGTGTGTGTGTGAGAAAATGTGGAGAATCTTTAGAGATATTAGAATAGGAGTAGAAATGTACATTTCTACCTTTTTGGAGAGATTGGTGAGGGGATTTTGAGAGAATATGTATGGGAATGTCTAGCATTTCATAGATCAGCGGGAGACTTTGTGGGAGAGATTCTTTGTGGGAGAGATTTTCATCATTTTCATCTTTCTTTCAAGGGGAAAAAACTAAGTATTGTGTTCTTCATTATCTTATGATTTTGTAAACACTTAATTAGTGGATTTATTTTGATGTAATAAAGTTTTTCGTTGTGTTCTCTCCGTGTTTTGTGATGTGTTTCTCTTACTTTTTCCTCTTTTTTAGAAATAGTGGCATGAGAAGATTATGTAGTTATTTTCCTTATACTTTTGTTTTATAATGAGTAGGATTAATGTTTAGGATATTGGGATGCATGCTAGCAGAAGTTTTAATTATAAACTGTGATGGTTTTTCAACTCTGCTCTTAATTTACTTTTCTATCTGGCAAATTGAATTGTTAAAATATGTTGTGAAAAATATGATCTGGGAAATGGAGTATGAGTTCTACAAAAAAGTGAGAATAACATTGTTGACCTCACTTTTGGTTGAGGTCTAGAAACTTCTTTAGTAGCCTAGGTCTAGCCATAGGACTTTCGTATTGACTAGTCTTAGAAAACTAGAAAAGGTACCCTCACCGTTAGAAAATCAAAACTCTTCTCTTTACTCAACTTGAAGTTCCACATATTGGTCCTAACCTCTAGCACTTAGAAGGTAAGATCATTATGAGAGAGCTCAAGGAGAGTTCCTATAGGGTTACTTGGCCTTAGGATTGACCCTGGGTGTTGATTTGAAGCTAAGGTACACTATACCCTTACCATA
>NW_018165117.1:390167-390475 GCF_001263595.1 Phalaenopsis equestris | reverse complement strand
TTAAGCTTGATATTTATCTCATGGGTAAATTTTTTTAAAAAAATTCTTAAAGGGATAATAAAGAGGTTAAATCAAGGTACTTGCCATAACACATGTCCATACCCTATGGTGTCATTTTTACTGAGCATCATAAGCTTTAACCATGATCCAACCCTTGGTTAGCCACCTTAACCCAAGCTAAAATCCAAAAACTGTGAGCCCCCACATGGCTAAAGCCCAAACTCATGCCAAGAGGCCACCAAAACCTAAATTGAGCTGAGAGCTCCTCTTCTTAACACCTAAGCAGTGGGGCTAACCCCTCAATTGGC
>NW_018165117.1:389597-390137 GCF_001263595.1 Phalaenopsis equestris | reverse complement strand
TATAAAATCTACCCCTCACGGCCATGGAGAGGTGTGGTAAAAAAATTTTCACTAAGGCCTGTAAAACTCCTCAGAGAACTTCTCTAAGAGCCCCTCAGGACATTTCAATCCATTTCCCCCTCTCAAATCCACCATGGCAATCCAATTTTGGACTTGAATTCCTGCCCAAAACTAGGACAAGTTTTAATCCCAACAATGAAAGTTGTTCATCATGATGTTTTTCATCAAATAAAACAATAAATTTGGACTTAGCCTCAAGCTAGCCCAAGTTTGACCCAAGTTTATCCCTACATGCTTAATTTAGGTCTAACCCCAAACCCATCAAAACCCATTCAAATTGATCACCAAATCAACTTCAAAAAAATTTTCTTCCTTCATGAAAATTGTTAATTATGATGTTCATCACCAACCACAAAAATTAATTTGAGCTTAGCCCATGGCTAGCCCAAGTTTGACCCAAACTTAGCCCAACATGCTTAAAATGTGTCAAAAATAAAAAATCCACAAAATTGATTAACCAATTGACCTCAAAATGACTTT
>NW_018165117.1:386500-388444 GCF_001263595.1 Phalaenopsis equestris | reverse complement strand
TTAGTATGGGCGGGCACGGGATCATGCCGTTGGGGACGATGAACGGATGACGTCCACTCGCGTGTATTAAATGAATGGCGGAGATCAAGCCGGATGATCTTATTGGGCGATACAGCACGACGCGTGGCAGCTGACTCAGAAGGAGGCGTTGAATAGGAGCGCGCCGCGTGGTTTTTCGACGGATCCGAGGATCCAGTCAGCCCGCGGTTTGAATAAATAAATAGGATATTTAATAAATTCAGAAAATAGCTCCTAAACTTCAAAAATCCATAACTTTGTGTAGAAAATTCACAAAAATAAAATAAAAATACCCTCTTGCTCAGTGAATAGAGGAAAACCATGTGGAATTATTTTCACTTTATTTTGATGCATAAATTATTTTTAAAAAATGAATTAGGGTTAGGGGTTTTTCAATTCTCCATTCATATTGAATTATCACGTTGACCCTAAATTTTTATATGTTGTAGCCTCTGTCTAGGTGAACAATTTAAGTATTTTTTCAAAGACATAAGAGATCTCTAGACAGAGATCTTAATTTTCTAAGTTTTTATACATTTAATATTCAAATAATTATAGAAAATTGTATATAACTTAGAAAATTCTAAAAAAATTCACGTAAGTTTCCTATGGCTAGGGTAGTCTTGGAAAATAATTTCATGATTTTTTAGGATCAAAATATCCCTGTTTTAAGCAAACCCTTATTTGCTTAATTATCCTATTTTGCTTAAAACATTTAATTTGGAGCACACAAAGACTAAAATCACTTGATTCTTGTTCTCCACTGTGGCTTTTCAGTCAGAGAACTCACCATAAAAATTTCAAGTCATTTGGAGATCATTTAATATTTTTAATTAATCACTTGATTCTTGCTTAATTCATTTAATTAACTTAAATAATTTTTAAAAATCAAAATATAACTCCAAAAATTATGAAACTTAGTTTTTTGAGTTCTCTGATAATAGGGGAATTTAATAAAAATAAAATTAAATTTAAAATAAAAATTTGATTTTTAGGTTATTTTTTTAATTATTTTTTAAAAATAATAAAAAAAATCATAAAATACTAAATTAATAGAAATGTTCTAAATTACTTCCTAAACACTTAGAAATCATTGGAAGGAATCATTGGAATATTTTTCCAAGGTTTAAAAATAAAGATATCTATTTTTAAACCTTAAAAATGATTTTAAGGCTTAAAAATACAACTTTCACTAAAATAATTTTAAAAAATCAAATAAAAATCATAAAAATACAAAAATAAATTGCTCTAGGTTCCCTAACCTCAGAGAGGTTTTCCAAAAATATAAAACATATTTTTCAACATATAAAATATTTTATTTTTATTAAAATCCCCAAACATTCAAAAAAAAATTTTAGTAAATCACAAAAAATTCAAAAAATCATGAAATTTTGGCCAAATGACTTTCTGGTCTAGGGGTAGCTTACATAAAAATTTCAAGTGAATGGGAGTTGTCTTCATCATCTTTTGTAATTTTCTTTGAAAATGCATATTTTTTCATAAAAATAATTATATGAATTAAATTAAATTGTGAAAATTCACATTTTCTCCTCTGATGTCTTAATTAACTTATCAGCAAGGTTATATAAAAATTGCAAAGTCATTTGACTTTAATTTGACAAATTATAAAAGTTTGGACCCTTAGGGGCAAACTTATAATTTTGAATATTATTTTGGATATTTTGGCCTTAATGAACATTTAGGCTTAATCAAAATGGGAAATGGGTAATTTATAATATTAATTAACTCATTTAATGATTTGCAATAAAAAATGGGCTTAATTGGTAGAAACTCACTTCACTTCGCCAAATTATAAGAAGAATTCCTGTAATTATCAAAATTTTATAAACTTTATCAGCACAAAATGACTTTTGAATTTAAGGGTAAAATATTGGAAATTAATGATTTCACACCCTTATTTGATAA
>NW_018165117.1:385514-386400 GCF_001263595.1 Phalaenopsis equestris | reverse complement strand
AGGAGAATTCCAAGGATCTGTTGAGATTTCCTTACTAAGGGGATCCGTCCTGATTTTGAAAGGAAATGGAGCTGACATAGCAAAACATTGTATTCCGGGAGTTCGGCACCGTCGAGTGTCAATAACTTTCAGAAGAATGAACGACGACTAAATCCCCTATGGATTTCAGCCAGACATGGAGCTTGAACAGTTGAGGTCATATGAGTTATAAACTCGTTGCACCACTAGGCTATCTCAAAACAACAGCCTAGAAGCTCAGCTTGTTTAGAAACTCATAATACAGTTTGCAAGAAGATCTTCTACTGACAGAAATACAGATGTATAAATATGCAAATATGTAGTCAGCGATATGAGGACAGTTTGTTTTATACTGTATATTATGTACTCATGGATGTATTAGTAATGCGACTAACATGATATACTTTTCATCTTTTGAGATATATACATGATATATTGTAAAAATGACTGTATGAATCAGTAACAAAATTTTACAACAAATTAAATTTGCCAAATAAGTTTTCTCGATTTTTTAAGTTTCTTGCTTGTGCAGTATGACCTCGTTCGGTCTACATCCCCACAAAATCACACATTTTTACATAATTTTGTTTTTTGTGATATCCCTATGGAATCACAAATATATGATATTTGCAAATAAATCTTGCAAATCTTTTTCAAAATAACATAAATTTCTACACATTAAACTTTACATAAATTTCTACATATTAAGCTTTTTGAAACACAGGATATTTTAAATCAGTCTAATAAAATACTTCTGATCTTTTAAAAAAAATTATTGATCCGATAATTTCAATTTTCTCATTGAATCAGTTTAATACTTCTGATTCATAACTTTTCATAATTGATCTGATAATTTCAATTTTCTCAT
>NW_018165117.1:384588-385423 GCF_001263595.1 Phalaenopsis equestris | reverse complement strand
TTAGAGGTACGGATCCCAATATCCGATCCCACATTGCTTTAGATATTTCTCTATTGTTCTGATTTATAACTTTCAAAATTGATCTGATAATTTCAATTTTCTCATTGAATCAGTTTAATACTTCTGATTCATAACTTTTCAAAATTGATCCGATAATTTCAATTTTCTCATCGAATCAGTTTAATACTTCTGATTCAAAAATTGATTTGATAATTTCAATTTTCTCATTGAATCAGTTTAATACTTCTGATTCATAACTTTTCAAAATTGATCCGATAATTTCAATTTTCTCATCGAATCAGTTTAATACTTCTGATTCAAAAATTGATCTGATAATTTCAATCTTCTCATTGAATCAGTTCGATACTTCTGATTCATAACTTTTCAAAAATTGATCTAATAATTTCACTTTTTACATTAAATCAGTTCGATACTTCTGATTTATGATTTCCTAAATTGATCAGATAATTTTCACTTTGAATTAGTCTGATATTTGTAATTCACATTTTTCAAGAATTGATCCAATAATTTCAATTCTTATTTTAAGATCAGTCCTACACTTCTGATTTCTTGAAAGTCACTTCCAAATGTCTGACTCTCTTTTGATATCAATATTTGTATCTTGAATTCGCATTTTGAGGTCAACCCTTACATGTTGATCCCTATTAAAAAAAACCCCCGCGGAAACAAATAACATATATAAATTCACAGTTCTTTCTAAGTCTGACGACTTAGAAATCTATATTGGTCTTGTTGATCTCGTCGGGCCACACCAATACGTGCGGTGTGCTTCCCCAGCACACCACACCTATTGGGGGTCCATTTGTTGACCTCA
>NW_018165117.1:379776-382084 GCF_001263595.1 Phalaenopsis equestris | reverse complement strand
TTCATATTTAGGCTTTACACCAAGACCAGGGACTCAATCCATAGCCTCCTTGGACCCCAACGAACGTACCAAGCACCTCTGATTGAAGCTTCCCTTCTCAGAGCAAAGGTATAAAACTTCCCCTCCTCCCGAGCTTATTTTGATTCTCCATTTACTTAAACTTGATTTAATAGTATCTTAACCGTATGGATATGTTCGTCTCACTTAGAAAAGTCCATAGGATCAAACCCGAAGTGATTTGGTTGAGTCTAGGACGAGATCATAAGGTTTTAGTATGGACGGACACAAGATCATTTCGTTGGGGACGATGAACGGATGCCGTCCATTCTAGCGTGTATTAAATGAACGGCGGAGATCAAGAAGGATGATCCTATGGGGCGATGCAGCGCGACGTGTGGCAGCTGACTCAGAAGGCGGCGTCGAATAGGAGCGCGCCGCGTGGCTTTTCGACGGATCCGAGGATCCAGTCAGCCCGCGGTTTGAATAAATAAATAGGATGTTTAATAAATTCAGAAAATAGCTCATAAACTTCAAAAATCCATATCTTTGTGTAGAAAATTCACAAAAATAAAATAAAAATACCCTCTTGCTCAGTGAACAGAGGAGAACCATGTAAAATTAATTTCACATTAATTTAATGCAAAACTTATTTTTAAAAAATGAATTAGTGTTGGGGGTTTTTCAATTCTCAATTCATATTGAATTATCACCTTGACCCTAAATTTTTTTCTGTTGTAGCCTCTCTCCAGATGAACAATTTAAAAATTTTTTCAAAGACATATGAGATCCCTAGACAGAGATCTTAATTTTCTAAATTTTTATGCATTTCCTATTCAAATAATTATAGAAAATTGTATGTGACTTAGAAAATTATAGAAAAATTCATGTAAGTTTCCGACTGCCAGAGTAGCCTTAGGAAATAATTTCATAATTTTTTAGGATCAAATTGTCCCTATTTTAAGCAAATCCTAATTTGCTTAAAACATTTAATTTGGAGCACATAGAGACTAAAATCACTTGATTTTTGTTCTCCACTGTGGCTTATGAGTCAGAGAACGCACTATAAAAATTTCAAGTCATTTGGAGATCATTTAGTATTTTTAATTGATTTTTAAAAAGTAACCCTTAAATTTGAAACTGAAATGACTTTTAAAAATCAAAATAAAACTCCAAAAATTATGAAACTTAGTTTTTTGAGTTCTCTAATATTAGGGGAATTTAATAAAAATAAAAATAAATTTAAAATAAAAACTTGATTTTTAGGTTATTTTTTTAATTATTTTTTAAAAATAATAAAAAAAATCATAAAATACTAAATTAATAGAAATGTTCAAAAATTATTTCCTCTTCCAAAATTATTTCTTAAACACTTAGGAATCATTGGAATATTTTTCGAAGGTTTAAAAATAAAGGTATCTATATTTAAACCTTAAAAATGATTTTTAAGGCTTAAAAATAGAATTTTCACCAAAATAATTTTAAAAAATCAAATAAAAATCAGAAAAAAAATTTGAAAAATATGAAATTTGCTCCTTTAGCTTCCCTGACCATAGAGAGATTTTTCAAAAATATAAAACATATTTTTCAACATATAAAATATTTTATTTTTATTAAAATCCCCAAACATTCAAAAAAAAAATTATTAAATCACAAAAAATTAAAAAAATCATGAAATTTTGGCCAAATGACTTTCTGCTCTAGGGCTAGCTTACATAAAAATTTCAAGTGATCATAAAAATTTCAATCCAATCTAATTTGAACCGGCTTGCCTCTCCTGCTCCCGTCAATCCTCCATCACTTTGAATAGGAGGCGTAGGCGTATCAGTTTGCAGAACAATAGAATTATGCTTTTTGGTCACAGACAATATAGAACAATTAAAAAGACAACATCACTATAGATTTCTAAAACATGATGCTGCTATGGACATGTTTATCACCAGAACATAATAACCAAAAAAAAAAAGAAAACTTTGGATATTTTGGCCTTAATGAACAAGGATAACTGTAGATTAATTTATACAATTATGGAAAAAGACATCAAATATTAATTAACTCATTTGATATTAACTCATTTGATAATTTGCAATAAAAAATGGGCTTAATTGGTAGAAACCCACTTTACTTTTCCAAATTATAAGAATAATTCTCATAATTATCAAAATTTTGGAAACTTTATCAGCATAAAATGACTTTTGAATTTAAGGATAAAATTTTGGAAATTAATAATTTCACAACCTTATTTGATAATCAAAATGATCTTGATAATGATCACTTAAAGTTTTAAATCTTTTCAAAATTAATACATTCA
>NW_018165117.1:377938-379505 GCF_001263595.1 Phalaenopsis equestris | reverse complement strand
ATTATTGATGAATTATTAAGTAACGTAATAAAGTTTAAATGAACCCAAGGCCTTTTTACCAAACATTAAGAAGGTTGGATGGACCTGCTCTCTACTCTTAACCTGGTGAATACCTCAGGGATTTATTAAACTTAATATGTTTTACTTAATAATATTATCCTTAAAATTTAAGGACCTCCAATACACAACATAGAGTCCAAAACTTTACTTTTCCGGCTCTATATACATAAATGCTCTGACAAGCATTTTGAGTTGCAGGTGGTGGAACGAGAAGACTCGTCAGGTACACTTTTACAGTTTACAGCATTTTACAGTCTTTCTTGTACTTTCTTACCGCACTTTTATTTATGCTTGAATTTATATATCTGCATAGAAAATATAAAATTTCATAAATCACCCCAACAATATTTCAAAAATATAAGACAACTCAAAACTTAATTACAAACATCACAAAAAAATACAACTTCAACTGAATTAAAACGTCTCTATTAGAAGATTGGGAACCCCTCGGAGGAGGTAACCTACGGTTGCTAACGAGGCTTCCCACGGTCTAAATGAAACTGTGGAACTCATTAAGTTGAGTTTAGTAAATTCTTTTGGACTAAGTGATTCCAGTAGAAAAAAGTGGTATCGGGATGACGAAACCGTAGGATCTTGACCGATGTCGCTTTAATCAACTTTAATATGCCCATAATAAAATTTAAAGAACTTTAACCATAGGGTCACCTGACTTTAAATTATAACCAAATGACCTAGAAAACTTGAACTCTACTACAACGAGAAGCTTCTTACATGGTGGGCAGCCCGGCCATCTTCAACAGCAAGAGGATCTACAACAACACATCCTTCCTTAGCTTTAAATAACAAAGCCATAGGAATTCAAGGTTGTTTGCCTAGTACAACATAAATCCTCAAACACATCTTTTAGGCATTTGTACAATCCTGTTGTACAATCTAAGCCCTAACTCGCCTTAGGATTCTGAGGTTGTCAATCTTCATAACCTAAGTCCTCACATCTTCAAGGTTATTTGTGCTGATTGCTTCACACAAATGTAAATCCTAATAAATAAAAAAATTTGCAGGATTAAACATCTAAATGATTTCTCCTAAATTGAAGCCAAATAATAGGATAGCTTGGGAAGTCACCGAAGTTCTCCTTCGGATCCGTGACATCCTCTAGTGTTTCCCCCTTTGGACTACAAAACAAAATGTTCCAAATTTAAACCAATTTCCCTTCACACTTCTTAGTCCGATATCTTTGAAATGTCTTTACCATTTGAACTCCTTGAAGGTAAATTTTCTTGACTATTTTCTTGAGTATTCATAGGTAACTTCAGTTATCTATGATGTAATTAACTATAGGGGCTTGCCCCTATAGGAAGCTTATCCCGAACCCAGCACAATATAAACCCTATTTAATTCATTATAGGGGAACTTGTCGGCCAATACATTGGTTTCGCAGACCAAACGGATGTCATAACTTTCTTTAGTTTATTTGATCAAGCCTCACCCTCAATTCTTGTGTTCATCCTTCGGGATAGATACAAAATTTGAGGTAAAGGGATTT
>NW_018165117.1:363349-377905 GCF_001263595.1 Phalaenopsis equestris | reverse complement strand
CTATAAAGTGCTCTTTCATCTAAACTATGAAAATTATGGGGTCAGTTTGACTTCATCTTTTTCAAAATTAAAATTTTTAAAACGTCCTTCCGAAGAATTTCAATTCCGATGACCGCCGATGACCGGTAGCTTCTTACGGGCAGACCCCACACCAAAAATAGTGCCGACAAACATTTAAGTCCATGAAGGAGCATTTCGTTCATGAAATTAAGTGCAAATAAATAGAGAAATATACTTTATTAGGTGTAGAATTGGAGAATTCTAGGGTGACAGAATAAAAAGCCCCAATTCGATCTTTGTGTTTAAAAACTAAAGCGAGAGTTAGCCTTAAGGGAAGGGAAGTGGGAGCTCTGTAGTGGGAGTCACTACTCTCCTAGCCTAGCCATGGATTTAGGGACTAAACCTAAGATTTGCCAATGAATTTCTATAACACTGAATCAGTGTAGAGAAATAAAATTTCTCTTTTTTGGCACATACAATATTTAATGTATCTCATTACTTTACATTATCTAATTCACTACATAAGAATAGTAGTTTTTAACATCTTAAAGTTCTCCATCATCCAAAAAGGGTTATCTTTAGAATTATTATTTACATTTAGGAATAGTTACCATCCTTGCATTTAACATTCGCATTTAGGAGTCGTTGCTAGATAAAAAACCATTTTAATCGACATTCCACTGTAAGGACTAATAGTAGTAGACTAAAATTTTACTAAGGACATCTTTCCTCGCTTCCTCGTGGGATCGATATTCGGGGCTTAATCAGAAAGTGCTATATTACTTGAGTGATATGTATACTTGCATTTATATCATTGAGACTATATAGAATATATAAAATTAAGCATATAAAAAAGTCGCATCATTTGTCATTAGGGAATCACGATCGACCCAAATAAGATTAAAGCTATCTTGGCAATGCCTCCTTACAAAACTTTGAAACAACTACGTCCCTTCCAAGGATAGTTGGCATAATTGATACGCTTTATTTCTAATCTCGCTGGTAGGTGTCAGCCCTGCTCGGCATTAATTAAAAAGGACAATAATTTTTTTTTAGAAGGGAAATGGCAGTAGGCCTTTGAGGACGTTAAACAATGTTTAATGACACCTCCTACTTTGGCAGCCTCTATCTCAAAAAGACCATTGATGCTTTATGTCGTGGCATTAGACGACTCTCTCGGAGCCTAGTTAGCTCAAGTTAATGATGAGGGTAAGGAAAATGTACTCTACTACATGAGTCACCGTCTAATACTGATGGAGGTAAAATATCTTCCTATTAAGAAACATTATGTTGCTATAATTTTTTTCGCCCAAAAGCTTAGATATTACATGCTTTCTCATAAGGTAACCCTTATTTGAAAGTTAATCCATTACAATATTTAATGACCCGACCAACACTTTCCAGATGCTTTGCAAGGTGGTTGATGATTTTATTGCAATTTAATAGAACTTTTGTTTTCCTCTGTACTATCAAGAGATAAATTTTAGTAGATTTTCTCACAACACACCCCCTTCCAGCTGGGTCCCCTCTCAATGATGAGCTACCAGATGAGAAAATACTACAAATAGAGTCATACAGTGCCAAATGTTGGGAAATGTACTTTAATGGAGCTTCATTAGCCAGAATAGATCAAGGATCAGAAATAGTTATTATAGGCAAAGCATGAATTAGTCTGGTTTTTATCACACCAGATCTGGGTATGTTGAGATTCGTCTATCACCTGACAGGGCCATGCACAAATATTGAAGGAGAATATGAAGCATTAATCACCAGGTTTGAATTGGCAATTTTAATGGACATAACAGACATTGTCATTTATGGCGACTCACAATACATCGTCCAACAAGTTGTCAGATTGTACAAGATTTTGGAGCCAAGGCTAGCAAAATATTATCGGTACATAATGAAGTTGTTGGAACAGGTCCCTAATGTGCAGCTATACCGGATTCCTTCGGATGATAACGCCCATGTTGACGCTCTAAAAAAAAACTTGCTAAGGAGCTGGTGTGTCCACCGGAGGATTCCATTGACATTACAGTACAAAGACATAGGGTTTTGTCTCAGATTGACCTCGATAATCTACACAAGCTTAGATAAGAAGACAAGATGATGATTGCAGTAGCTGACACTAACAAAGATTGGCACAAGCCATTGATAGAATATTTGCAAATAAGAAAGCTACCAGGGACAAGTCTGAAGCATATCACATCACGAGAAAAGCTATGTCATATGCTCTAGTGGGTGATGTCCTTTATAGAAGATTGTTTGATCAGATGTGCCTGAGATGTATACGCAGAGTGGAACCACAAATTATCATAAAAGAAGTACACGTCGGGCTGTGTGGAGCTCAATAGTTAGGGCCAAAAATGTAAATGAAGATTAAAAGATGGATATTATTGGCAAGTAATAAAATTCAATTGCATGGATACAACTAGAACGTGTTACCTTTATCAAGTACATGGGGCGGTCTTACAGCAACCATCGAATGCGCTACATCCAAACGTTGCTTCGTGGCCATTCAAGTGTTGTAGCACTGATGTAATATGCTCAAACCCTCAATCCTCTAAGGGAAAAAAAAATTCTTGTAGCTACTGATTACTTCTCTAAATGGGCAGAAGAGGTGCCATTATGGGAGGTTATAGCATAACATGTTCTTCGATTCTTTAAAAGTCAGATTGTCTACCACTTTGATGTTTCACACAGAGCAATTTTTTATAACAGGTCATCCTTCAAGAGCACTAACATCAACAACTTTGTCAAGCGATATGGAATAGATTGAAAATACTCTACAATTTACTATCCTAGGGAAAACAGTTTGGCCGAGCCCTTCAATAAAACTCTCGTATAATTTTTGAAGAATAAATTGGATGAGAATAAAACAGGATGGCACGATAAATTGCTGAAAGCTTTGTGGGCCTAAACGAAGACGTTTAAAACTTACACTCAATGTACACCCTACACACTTGTATATTGGTCTGAGGCTGTGCTATCGTTAAAAGTTCAAATACCATCTCTCAGAGTCACTGTCGCCATCTAGATTACAATAGAAGAAAGTGCAAAGCTTAGAATTGAGGAATTGGATGGTCTCGAGGGAAAATAATTAGAAGCACAGTAGAATTTAGAACTCTACCAAGCAAGGATGGTGCCAGCTCATGACAAGTTTGTCTTAAACCAAGATATCTTTGTCATCAATTTTAACCACTCAAATTTAATCATTACTAACTCTCTCCTGGCTCCCCTGACTTGTCTGGCCGCCACCCCTAGCCTTGCTAGCCGGCCTAGTGGCTGTAAAACCCCAAATTGAGAGAACCCTCTCACCTAAACACACTCAAATTATACCATCCAATGTGGTTCATCCCTATTGTTCTTTTGCACTCTTCATCCCTCCACATAGGCAGCTAAGTGCACCTGAATTGAAACCTTGAGCTTCATCCCTTCCATGGTTATATAAACCCACTTTCTCCATGGCCAAAGGGAAGGATAACAAAAAACTAAACAAAACTCGGCCAAAATCTTACCATAACTCCTTGCAAGCTAGAGAAACTCATTTCAACCAATCTTTATCCTTAATTCCCTCTACTTGAGTTCAATTTTTTAGCTCAAAATAAGGGTTATTCCAACTACATTTCTCCACATCTCCACAGTCCACCAAACTCAATATAATCGTGCCACAACCATCCCCAGAATAAGAGGAGTTGATCCCCACAAAAATCCCCATCAAAGAGAGCCTCTAACCTAGATCAAGACCAATACTTGAAAACCAATTTGATCAAAACCATACTTAGATGATTTGCAACAGCCTAGCAACTCAACTGGAAGCTCGTTGGACTCCTCTAAAACTTCTTCAACCATCTAATTGAGGTTACACCTCTCAGATAAAGGTATTGAACTTCCTCTAAATCAAATCTTAATTTGATTCTCCATGCATTTATATTATTTTTCATGCTCGATCAACCATATAAATAAATTCATCTTGAGTAGATGAAGGTGTAGGAACAAAACCAAAACATTTTGGTTGAGCTGAGCTTTAGATCTTAAGGATTTTGTGTGGATGGCTAACGAGCTAGGTCAGTTGGAGATGATGACCAGGAACCATTTGATCACACATGTATCAAATGGATGCTCTGGATTATGACGGACAAATGGATGGAGCGATACAGTGAGATGGTGGCGGCTGAGTTAAGTGGCGGCATCAAATGGCAAATCGCCGCGTGGCCTTTTGGGAGCCGTCATAGGATGAGTTGGCACTGACTGGATTAAGTAGAAAATTAGGGATTTTCTAATTCAGTTTAATGTCAGAACTTAAAAAAATATTAAGTTTGCATAGAAAAATATTAAAAATAAATTAAAAATACCTACTTGCTCAATGAACAGAGGAGAATATTGTGGACCAAAATTAAAAAATAATTGATGAGTGTTTGATTTTTAATTTATTAAATAATCTCTGAGGTATTATAATTTTAATTGATTAAATCTTAATCATAAAATCTTGAAACTTTAAGAGTTCATTCCTCATGACAGAAGAGATGTTCTCCGATTTTTCCAAGTTTAGAGAGCATTTCTGTGCATGCAACCCTAATTTTCAAGTTTGGATGGCTATTTTGGCTTAAATTAATAAAAATTAAAATATCACTTAGAAAATTATGGGATGAATTTTAGTAGGTTCCCTATAGTCATTGAAGCTTAGAAAAAATATCATGTTGGTTTGGATAATTTTGTATATTTCTATAGTTATTTAAATGCTTATAGCTTGTATTAATTTATTTGAGATAAATATTATTAAAAAATTAATAAAATCAACTCCGCATTTTAAAGAAAAATCCTGTTAACTCACTGTAAATATTGGAAATTTATTTAATTAAGTTGAAGTCCTAAAATTGATTTTTTACGTAAAATTGTATTTTGTAAGAAGATAATTATCTTAAATTAAATATACTTAGAAAAGTTATGAAAAGTGGCTTTCTATTTTCCTTGTGATTAGGGGTACTTAGGAAAATTTCAAAAAAATTATTAATAAAATACTTTTGTTTAGCTATATTTAAAATTAAAAATAATTAAAAGTAAATAAAAAATCAAAAGTACAAAAATGGTTCTAAACATTCCTAATCACTTCTTGATCACTTGGTACTCATTAGAATATTTTTCCTAGTTTTCTCTAAATTAAAAATAAAATTTTAAAGGACGAAAATGTATTTTTCTTAATTTTTCCATTAAAATATCTATAATAAGTAAATTAAAAATCATAATAATACAAAATTTTTTTTTCACATTTCTCTGGACTTAGAGAGATTTAATAAGAATATGAAAATAAATTTTTTAATTAAAACAATTTTTTTATTTAATTTAATCATTAAAATCAATAAATAATGATAATAATTATAATAACTAAAGTATAATTTGAAAAATCATGGAATTTCGTCTATGTGTTCCTCTAATCTAGGTGAACCTCTAATAAATCTCTCATGCCCAAAAATCTTACTCTAATTAACTAAATAAATTAATATTGAAAAATCCCATTTTTGAATTAAAATAATTATACAAATTAAATAGAAATAAAAAAAACCACATCTTCTCCTCTGATATTTTAATTAACTCATGATTGAGTTTCCATGGAAATTTCAAGGTCACTTGAGTTTCATTTGATAAGTTAGAAGATAGGGAGACCTAGAGGAATATGTTAATTTTAGATTTTAATACTTTAATTAAATTTTAGGATTTATCAAAGGGTAAATGGGTAATATTGATCATAATAAACTTTTTAGACGATTGAAACATATTGGGTATAAGGGTAGAAACCAATTTGCTATCCTTTTGTTAATAAGGGTAAAATTGTAATTTTAATAACTTTCATGATTTGGAAGATAATTCAATAGTATGATCCTAAAGTAATGGGCTTCAGCTTTGAAGATAATAATTCACTCATTTAAGGCCCACCAATTAATGATTAGATACTAAGTCTGATATTAAATTAGGACTTCATTTTACTTAATATTTAGTTATTATAAAATTACTTCAAAGGGAAATATTAAAAGTAAGAAGGCCTAATAGTGAACTAGGTTTGATATGTAAGAATTGTCTTAATTAAGATTATGAAAGATGGATTTAATTTATTGATAAACACTTATAAGAACTTTGGGCCCCACTTTAAACCTAGCATTATAATCCTTAATAACTTTGGACTTGCCCTTTCGTGTACCCATTCATATAACTGTCAAATGAAATGTTAAATCTCTATCTACTTTCTCTTAGTTTTGAGATGATTAAAATGTATAAGTTCACTCAATAATGGGGTAAATTTCATTCAATTTTGAGATTCTTAATTTAATAATATAATAGATTCAAAATGAACTCAAAACCTTGCAATAGATTTTAAAGTTGTTCAAGATCATGTCCCAAACATTTTAAGATCACTTGGACATTTTGAAGGACAATTAAACTTATAATATTTTTTTTCTAGAAAATCATCCACCAAGAACTCTCTGAATTCACCAAGTCATGGTTTGAGGGTTAAGAAACTACACTTTCATCTGCTCTGGCAATTTATTTAAGTTTCTACAAAATTCTATACATGTTGGAAATTCTAACATTTCAGCGGGAATGCTGAAAAGATGACTGGTACGCTTTTACAGTGTTATTTAGTTACAATCATTTACCGCAATCTACTCTTGCGAAATATTACAACTTTTTGGTTGGGCACTTTCCTTTATTTGCAAAAATCAAAACCATTCTAAAAAAATTAATCGACATTTTCAAAAATCTAAAACAAATTCTCTCAAAGTTAACCAATAATCCTTTAAAATATCAATATTCATAAAACATCCTTTTAAATTTACGGGAGTCTCTCGGTGTAGGTAACCCATAGTTGCTAATAAGATCTTCCTGGTTTAAACGGGTTTAACAACTTGTATAAGATAACTAAATTCAAAAGAAAATAGTGATACCAGAACAAGAGAACTATGAGATCCTAATGGGTGTCCCTCTAATCAACATTAACCCTCGCTTGATGCGGCTGGATTTAGTGTGTTAATTTTGTCAATAATTTTTAATATTACAAAATACACATGGCAGATATAAGAAGAAATATGCAAATTAATCCCAACAAAATTAACTTCAGTGAAATAGTTTTATCCTTTAAAATCTCTTAAACTGCCAAATCCCATATAAAATTATTGCAAGTATATATATCTCTCAATAAATAAAGGGCTCTAATGGATTCCTAGATATCGATCCTACAGGGAAGTTGGAAATGTCTATAAGTAAATTCTTAAGATTATAATGTATACAACAATTTTTAAAACTACAAAATGTAAAGTGAAAAATGTGTATATTAAATACTAGAGTGAATGATAATAAAAATGCAGTTGAAAGACAAAATTAACTAAACTAAATTCTAAACTTTGAAAAGTAAACTTATGAAAACTAAAAATTTTTTTTTGATGGAAAGTTCAAATCTTAGAAAGGATCCCTCCCCTTTACAAAGAGAATATGGATTGTGAAGAAATTAAAATCATTTAAAAACATATATAAAAACTATTTTGTGCCAAATAGGAGCAACCATATTCCATATTCTTTACCGCAACCATATTCTTTACCTTCATCTGAGTGCATAAAGAATATTAATTAATCATGAGTTTGGTCCTTAATTCCGTGATTAGGCTTGGAGGATACTAGTTGTCACTCTAGAGCTCCCACTACTCTCTCACCTGAAGGATAAAAAAACTTGCATCAATTTCCAATCAACTGGACCAAATTGGGGATTTTAATCTGTCACCTTAAAATCCTCAATTTTGAATCCAACAAAGTATATTTCCTTATTTATTTGCACCCAAGTCCATAGATGACTTACTATCCTATGAAATCAAATGTGATTCTCCCCATGTTTTAGAAATCATAACCCTTTCGGAACATATGTTTCTCAACACATTTTGACATTTTAATTGGCCAGATCGAAAAGTAAATGAAGATCAGAGTTCAGATCATTACAAATTATTGATATTTAAAATCATATAAAATAAATCAATTCTTCACAAAACCATATCTCAAAGTAAGGAGAAGGATAAAGAAGAAAACTCAGAATTCATGAGAAGGATACAATGAAATAAGGATTTCATATATAAAATCAAGTTTATAAAATGAAAGAAACAAAAGACACAACTTATCTCAAAATCCTTCCCAAGAAAATCCCTAGAAGTTCTCTTCAAGCCTTTCTCTCTTTACAAGCACCCTCAATTCTCCTCAATTCTCTCTTTCTCTTAGAAGTGTAATGAAGAAGAAATCTCTCACCTTCCCTTTCCTCTTAGAATTCTTGAAAAAAAATCTCTAAGCCCCTGACTTTTCTCTCTATCTATCTCTTTTTTTTGCCCCCATTCACATAGCCACACCTATACACTCCAGAAGTCTTCTTCTTTTATTAGAGGCTGCTTCCCTCCAAAAATAATTGAAAATTCCCCCCAAAATTGTATCCAACAGTCAACTCTCTTGAATTCAAAAGACATGTCCATTGATCCAAGAGACATATTCCTTCATAAAAGAACGTTCCAAAGTGTCTAGATATATTGAATCACTCTAAGGGGTGTTTAGAACAAATTTCGCTTTTGAAATGCATGCAAAATTCATCTCAAACCACCTCAATTTGCAAAAAGTCATCTTTGGTGCATCTTGAGCCAGCTCTCTTTCAAATGGTACATTTTGCGCCAGTTTGTTGAAGACCAAGCTGTTATTGGTTTTGGCGCCTCCTGCACCAATCTGGCGCATCATGCTCCACTTCTCTTTATGTTGGCGCATCATGTACCAAAATCCCAAAATTTGTTGTTTTAGCTCCAAATTTTATTCTTTTTGCTACTTTTTCTCCAAATACCTAAAATTGATATACCTGCAATAAAAACATGAAAATACCCTACTTTAAAGTGCATTATGACAAAAAATAAGCACAAAATTTATACTAAAAACTACATATTATTTTGGTGTAACAAAATCCCCTAAATTTAAATGTTACTTGTCATCGAGCGACACATTTACTTCATAAAAGCATAGGACTTAAGATAAATATTAAATTATAACTTCTATACTTTAGTTTAATAAATAAAATCATAAAATTTAAGAAAAAACTTTAATAACATATATTCAAACTCTAAGTCTAAGAGCATTTAGCAATCAAGTTAAACATTTCTGAATTTTTAAGCATTTCTAGAAGAGTTGTAATTTGTCATATCAAGCACACTTAGAATATTCATATAAAAAAGAACTTCATGAAAAATTTACTAATAGTGCTACTAATACTCCATATAAATTTAGAAAATGTAATAAAGCCTTTGCCTAATTTCATTCAAGTGAAGTCAATTTTTTATTATGCATCTCCTCAAGCTTCTCCTTACTCATTTTTCTTTTCTTTTTTTTCTTCTTTTTTTATTTTATTCAGGTTCTCTTGAATCATATCTTTTCTTTTCCTTTTCAAGTGAGGATTATTATGTCTGGATATTCTTTGATAGTTTTGAACTTCACTATCCACTTCTTGAAGTAAAAACAAATACCTTTCTTTACTTTATAAATTCGTATTAGTTAAAAAATTTCATAATGTCCCATTCTTTTCTTCTTACATGGAACTCTAAAATTCTTAACACTTCAACAATAAATATTTCCTTACTTTAAATATTAAAAAAAGTCTTATCATATCATACCAAATATGTTTAACTTTAGAATTGATCTTTATTATTCAAAACTTTTTACCTAAATTTACCATAATATTCATAAATATAAGTTTAATCATTTAAAGTTAAATTTTAATATTCCAGCTCATGTTAAATTAATTCTGAAAATATTGTTAATTAACAACAAAAAAAATTTAGTTTACTTCTTGTTAAAAGAATTTTTTTCCCCCTAAACTAAAAATGTTTTAGTACAAAATTGAGTTCGTGAAAGAAAATAGCAAATGCTTGAAAATAAAAACTAATATGTAGAAGATATCTGTCTATGAAACTGTGCTCTGATATATTACAGGTATTAACTTTAAAAATACATACAGGCTTTAAAGCATTAAACGGAACATAAAATATTCTAAAAAATATGTCGTGAATTAAAAAGAGAAAAAAATAAAAAATACTAAAATTGCACAAAAAGTAAAGATCTACATTTATTATTACAATTTTAAGTTCACAACACATAATGAAAGTTTTTACGACATCAGTTTCAAATGTTAATCAAATAACATCAAATCAACATAACCTACAAACAAACAACCAAACAAATAAACTAAACTCCTAAAAATTTCAATCTTCATCGCCTTACTCATCA
This sequence comes from Phalaenopsis equestris, assembly GCF_001263595.1. Lineage (NCBI taxonomy): Eukaryota > Viridiplantae > Streptophyta > Magnoliopsida > Asparagales > Orchidaceae > Phalaenopsis > Phalaenopsis equestris. The sequence continues at coordinate 367,615 of NW_018165117.1, read as the reverse complement.
TGATCATCATCTTCTTCTTCTTCTTCATCATGAATAGGAGCATAAGGAGTGAAGCTAGGGCATGTTGGAAATTCTACATTGGATTCACCCCTAAGATATCTAGTAATAGCTTCCTCAAAAGTTATATCATGTTTAACTTTCCTCTGCTTATATTCATCATTATAAGCTTTTCTTGCTCCAATTTCTCCAATTTGATTTTGCATAATAACTATATCCATTTGTTGAATCACGAGCTGCTCCATAATATTCTCAAGTGATGTAGAGCGAGAAGTATATTGCTTTACAATTGATGTAGAGGGTCTATCACCTCCACTTCTAGCCACAAAAAATGGTTTAACTCTTTGAACCATATGCTTCCCAATAAGATTTTGTGGTCGTAATCTTTCCTCATTTCTATGGGACTCTATTCCTGATTGCTCACATAGAGTAAAAATCAGAGTAGGGTAACCCAAAACACTAGCTGTAGAGCTCTTGGCAATGCTCTGAGCATGATGAACTATGAGAGCACCAAAATCTATTGCTTTCATGTTCTAAATGCAATATTTTAATACAGCTCTATCCTTCGTTACATTGGCTGGATGATTTGTGGGCAGTAATTTAGCAGAGATGAAGTGGTGCAATCTTTTGATTGAATAGTCAAGATGGAAGCGGAGAAGTTAACTTTTTTCTTATTTTTAGTTCTCCATTCTCATCAATCATCAGTCAGATAGGCAATCACTTCATCCAGTGATGAATCAATCATCACAAATGCGGCATATTCATCATAAGATACATTCCTCAGCCAATAAAAAACATTAATCATTTAACCAAAAAAATTCTACTTGCTTACCTCTTAAAAGGATGTGATCGACAACAGTAAATCTCAAGTTAGCCTAAAACTCCCAAATCATTGGTACAATCACTACTGTAGTGAAGTAGCAAAACCTTTCCCAATTTTTGGCGATGATCAACCTCTTGATCTCACCACCCGAGTTAGCAAATGTCTGTTCCTAGATCAATTTTCTTGATTCTATTTGAATGTTATAACTGTTTTGGGCCTTGAAGTTGACAAATGTTCATGTATCAAAATCATCTGACAGCCTTCATCTCTTTACTCGTGGAGCCATCGGAAGTTCTACGAAAATCCATAAAAGATCCAAATAAATTAAAAAATAAAAAATCTAACTCCCCAAGGAAGATTATTTGGTAAGAAACTTTTCGCCATCAGTTTTCTCCAAACTTTTTCATAAAAAATCCCAAATTTCAGATTTTCCATGATGTAGGAAAAATCCATGGAGAAAATAAAAAAATTTTAAGTTAATGTGAAGCTCCTACCAAGAGAAGATGAAATTTAAGATATTTGGCCTCTGAAATCTTCTCTATCACACTCAATGTGAAATCTTAGGTCAAGGTTTAGAGGTAAAAGACGGCCCAAGCAGTAAAAATGTAGTTTTACTGTGCGATTTAGAAATTTTTTAGGAAATCTTGCATTTTCTGGAATTTGGCGCATCTTGCGCCAATGCCTTGATTTTTTCAAACTTCATTTTCTGTGGAAATCTGCAGTCCACCGCTTTATGTCTACCTCTGATTAACTTAAATGAAATTTAATAATCATAATTAAACAATACTCTGGCACCAAACGTTCACAAACATCGCAAAACTCACTTTTATATATAGCATTCGCGCTATTACAAAATAATATTTTTCAAGCCAACAAACATCTAATTTAGTGTCCATAGCAAACCAAACATCCTAACCCGTAAATCTAAAAATGAAAAAACCAAACTAAAACATAGATAGCGTTCAAAAATAAAAGTAAATGCAATCCAACATAAAAAAATTACTAAAATAAGTAGTACTAGACAAAACGTTCCTTGCATAGATTAAGTGCAAACAATTTCTTCACTTTCGTCCTCTTGGGTATCTCCCATAGATTAATAGTGCACATACAAGTTGTAGAAGGGTCGATAAGGAAACTCATCAATTGAATTCTCCCCAATCCAAGAATGTTTCTTGAACGTACGTACCAAACCATCTTCAATACAACCAATATGCTTAAAATGTTCCTTCAATCTCCAATCTAGATGATCAAACATTTCATAAATATTCCCAACTACAAGCACAAAATTCTACACCTGCTTTTCTATCTTCTTGATTCTTTTTAATAGTGCGTTCAAACTGAAGTAAGGCTGAATATGTGATAAATTCTAGGATTCTTGATCCATCAGTACATTCATATCATTCTCATCTCCTATTCTAATACAATTGCACTAGACTTATGGATCCATCGGCTTCTAAGGAAGAAGCACTTTTTTCCAACTCTCATAAGGTGCTTGCAATTAACTACACAGTAAAAAAAATAGTGAATGGAAGCCCCAGTCTAATAGCAGATCCATTAATAATCAAACCCACAACAGATTTCACAATTATTGCTCCAATGTCAACATGTTTAATAGTTTGAATACAGTAGATCAAAATAACACTCTCCTTAGTTACCTTACTGATTTTTGTAGTAGGAAAGTGATTTCATGCAATAAAGAAGTGTCTTGCCTTAGAAGCTATATTTAAAAAGAATGAAGATAAACTTACATTTCCATCAACTCTAGCCTCCCAAATTGCATCTTCATCTATAAGTTATCGATAGAGTTCATTCACATTATCTCTCATAGGGTAAAATTTGTGTAATGAAAAAAAGGCACATTTTCAATCATAAACATCTCGTTTAATCTTGAAAGAGTGAATTACACAAACTTGCCCTGCACATAGACAATTCCTTGGTTGATTTCATGTAGATTTGCATAAAACTCTTTCACCACAAAGATAACTACGATGACAGTATTGTAACAAAGCACTTCCCAGCGTCTCTGCGAAATAATCTCTTCCACTCGAGTATTTGATGTGTCGAATCCTCGATTCACAAACCACCTTTCTTTGATTAGCCTCTTCTTCACTAGAGCTCGATCATGCAACTTCTAAGCATCGAAACTAATAAACTTTCTTCGACTGAAAATCCCAAATCAAGCAGAATATTTAGAGTGGGACGCCATTGGAAGTGAAATCTAGAGAATCTTCCATCGTTTTCCCCTCTAAAGTGGATTTTGGAATCAGTTTTTAAGAGTTATAAGGAAAAGAACCCTCCAAAAACTGCCTTTTTAAAAGTTTTAAGTCATTTTTGTCACTACGGCCCATCATGCACTGGTTCCAAAAAAATTGCCATTTCAATTTCGATTCAAAAAATTATCAACTCTTCCTTATAATTAGGTAAATTAAGACGTTTTTAAATAATTTCTTAATTTCAAATTTCTCAAATTCATGGGTTCTATAGAAAAAATATAAATATAAGTAAATATTCCTAATAAAAATACAAAAGCAAAATAAACAACGATAAATAATGGCTGCCTCCCATAAAGCGCTTGGTTTGATGTCATAAGCCCGAGATTCCCAGTCTTTATTTTGGGTGACCCAACATTACAGTTTCTTTGAAAACTTGTCTTTGACTTTCAAATTATGGTCTCAATCTTTGTCCATTCACTTTAAATATCCTTCTAGTCTTGGGATCTTCAATATTACAGCTCCATAAGGATAGACTTTTACAACTCTGAATGGCCCTTTCCACCTAGACTTCAGTTTTCTAGGAAATAATTTCAATCTTTTATTGTAAAATAAAACTTCTTATCTAGGTTCAAATTCCTTTTTTATTATCTTCCAATCATGCCATTCAATAATTCTTTCCTTATACATCCTAGCATTACCATAAGATTCACTCCTAATTTCTTCAAGCACATTCAATTGCAATGATCTTTTCCCATCAACTTCTTCCAAATTTAAATTAAATTTATTTATAGCCCATTAAGCTTTATGCTCCAAATTTACTCGCAAGTGACAAGTCTTCCCAAAAATTAATCCATCAGGAAACATTTTTATAGGTGTCTTATAAGCAGTCCTATATGCCCATAATGTCTTATCAAATTAAGTTGACCAATCCATTTTATTAGGATTTAGTTTTTTTTTCCAAAATTCTCTTAAATTCACGATTAGATGCTTCTCCCATACCACTAGTCGGGGGATGATAAACGGTTGCATATTTATGCATTATATTATATTTTTCTACCAATTTTGTAATTATTGCATTTTTAAAATGAAATCCTCCATCGGTAATGATTACTCTTTGCATTTCAAATCCTGTAAGAATATTTTTAATTAAAAATTTTGAAACACTCCGAGAATCACATCGAGATAAAGCGATTGCTTCAATACATTTTGAAACATAATCCACTGCAATCAATA
>NW_018165117.1:356691-363164 GCF_001263595.1 Phalaenopsis equestris | reverse complement strand
ATATATTAATTTACATCTCTAAGTAGAGTATGCCAATAAAATCCAGATTACAAAATTTTATGAATAGTTCAATCATTCCCAAAATGACCTCCAAAAATAAGATTTTACATCATGAATGAATTTATTTCTTGTTGTTTTGTTAGTCCATATGATAAAATTCCACTAATATTATAATTTAAAATATCAACATACCAAGTTATTTCCCATCCTTTTACAGCGTAAAGTTGTTAGAATTTAAGTATTTTTTCTTAACAACTTCTCTCATCATAGGATTTAATCTCATTTGAGCATTAGCTCTTGGTTCATGTTGATATTCGAATGAAATTCTATGCATACGAATTGAAGGATTGATTCCTTTAATATCAGCTAATGTCCATCCAAAGGTTTTCTTATATCTTTTCAAAGTTTCCAACAACTGTTGTTCTTGCTTATCAGTTAATTGAGAGGATACTATAATAGGTAATGTAGATAAATCTCCTAAAAATACATACTTCAAATGTGTAAGAACTGTTTTTAGTTCTAGTTCTGGAGGTTTCTCCATAGATGAAATCAAATTCCTATTACTTTCTGTAGGATCTAACGTTTCAAAATTTTCCTGATTATAATCTAAATCTTCTTTATTCACTTCCATAGATTCATCGTGAATTTTATTCTCATATTTATATTCCACGTATTCCTTTTTAAATTCCCTTTCAAATTTCTTTTTGAAATATTCATGGCTTAGATATTCATTAATATCCATTCTGAAGCTTTCTATCCCTTACTCTTTAACAGGGTATCTCTTTGATTTTTCAATATTAAATGTAACCTTTTGATCACTAACTCTCATAGTTAGTTCTCCTTTCTTCACATCTATCAAAGCTCTTACAGTGACAATGAATGGTCTTCTTAAAATGATAGGAATATATTTAACTTCCTCCATATCTAATACAATAAAGTCCACAGGAAAGATAGATTTATCAACTTTTACAAAAACATCTTCTATAACTCCCTCAGGATACTTAGGATAGATAATTGAACAATCAGCTTATTGAAGAGTTATAGTTGTAAATGAAATATCTCCTAAACCCAACCTTTTGAAAATTGATAACTGTATAAGATTAATACTGGATCCTAAATCACATAAAGCTTTTCCAAAAAAATCTTTCGCTAATAGCAAAAGAAATTGTAAAACTTCCATGATCCTTAACATTTTCAAGATTTTTTTCTAAATTATAGTCTGATCTCTCTTGATACTGCTAATATGCACAGTACAACAATAATTCAGATTATATTTCACTTATATTTTCTTACTTTGTAACAAAACCAAAAACTTGATCCTGAAGTAAAATAAGAATTTAACTTTTATTTGATATATATTGGGATACTATGCAAGTATACATATCGTTATCAAGTAATATAAGACTTTTTGATTAAGACCTGAATATCAAACCCACAAGGAATTTATACAATATGCAATTTTAGAAAACTTTCTATTTTAAAAAAGATATTGCTTAAACTTGGCAGTAATAAAAATTCAAATATTTTTGGTATTTTTGATATTTTGACGAAACAGTAACAACTGAAAAAAGATAACTAGAGTTTTATAAATGAAAAACACTTTAAATGAAAAACACTTAATAAGAAAAATATCATTCTTCTTAACATGAATCAGTAATAAGTATAGGAATTGTGTTATGGAAGTATGCAAATTGTGTTGTGCCAAGTAGGAGCAATAATATTCTTTACCTTTACTAGAGAAGCTATAAAGAATACTGGCTAATTTAAAGTTTGAATAGTTCTCAAGACCGGCTAGGCATGGAAGATACTAGCTCTCACTTTAGAGTTCCCTCGATTCCGTCCACCTGGGGGCTAACATCTCGTATTAGAAGCTAAAACAATAAACCAAGTTGGGAGCTTTAACCTATTACTTTAAAGTCCTCTAATTCTACACCCTTCAATGAATATTTCCCAAGTTATTTGCACTCAATCATATGATACACATTTTAATTCATACAACTTCATGTGATTCTTTCCAATTTTTGAATGAGACAATACCAGCCCGGTTCTTACATGTTCTTACAATAGATTTTAGCATCTGGATTGGACAAATCAAGTGGTAAATGAAGTGCATGGATTTAAATCATCACAACTTCTTCCAACACTAAAGATCAATACTCTCCACAATTTCCATCCAAAACTTAATTAATTATCATTTTAAGAAGAAAGATAAGGAAAACTACTCAGAATTCATGGAGAAAAGAAAACTACACTTTAATTTAAAAGTAAAAATCATTGTCAAACCAACAACAAGTCTCAATTAAAACCAAAAGTAGTCTAAAACAAAAGGATAAAAACTTATCTCGATAAAAGGATAAAAACTTATCTCAAGTTCTCCACCAAACTCTTGAATTTCCTTTGAATCTCTTCTCTTTACAATCACTCAAAATTAAATAACAATAGGGATAAAATAAAAGTAAAAGTAAAAGTGGTGTCTTAGAAACTCTTAAAAATATGTTTAGATTCGATGTATTTCCCTAAGAGATGCATCCTTTCGTGATAATTTTCGTCAATGGTGGTTATAACCACCTATTAAGCCAATTGGGGCCTCAAACACCCCTCCCTGCCTCAAACACCTCTTCAAAATTTGCAGAAATAGATTTTACTCGTCTAGTAATTACCACTGGCGCTTAAGCCCTTCCGAGACCTCATGTGCTTAGGAACGGCCTTCTCTGTTTAACCGACGCCTAGCGCGTAAGCGCTGGATCTGGCGCTTAGGCACCAAAACGCATTTGCACATTTTTCACCTTTCTGCTCTAAATTTGATCCTTTTTCACATCTTTATGAATTTTTCACCTTTTTATTTGTATCTATAAGAAAAAACACAAAAATACTTTCCATTAAAGTGTCATATCTCAAAAATAGGTATAAAATGTGTTTAAAAACACTATATATTTTAGGTGTATCAAAATCCCCCAAACATAAAATATTACTTATCCTCAAGTGACACTTCAATTTTTAAAAACTACATATGTATGATATGTCTATGAGTTTCTTTAGGAGTTTCTAAAATTTAGATTTAGAAATATAGCAGTCTAATTTATAATAAAAAATATTCAGTTGAGACCAACTTAAAGTTTAGAAATTCTTAAAGTTAAGAAAGATGAAAATATGAGTTTCTATCTAATTCAGAAATGTATTGTAGATTTTCCAAATTTAGAATTTAGTTCTTTTATTTTCTCCACTTAAAAATTTTCATTAAAAATAATTTTACTTACTATATTATATTTATAAGCTTAAGAGTTTCTCAAGTCTTATACTTTAAAAAGATCAAATCTCAGGCACTAATCCTCAAGGGCACTAATCCTCAAGCTTCTCCTTCCTAATTTTTTTCCTGTTTTTGTTTTTCTTTTTATTTTCTTTCCTTTCTTTTTTTTCTCTTTTCGTTCTTTTTAAGGAAATGATTACTATATTTGGATAGGACTTTAATGAATTTGAATTCCACTTCTCTCTTCCTAAGGCAAAGTCTTGATCTATGTCTTTTACTTATAATTATAATAATAGTATTGAAAATTACTTTAATAAAAGAAATTTAAGTATTAAAAATAAAAATCTAAATTATCAAAATTTTTCAAAACTATAATTTTTCTTACTAAAGATAGTTACTTATAATAATCATTTTCTCATCTAAAAACTTTTTAGGTTGAAGTTTTTCTTCGTTACTAAAAATTTTAATTAAATTTTCTTACTCATTTCTAAAATCAAATTTTACTTCCCTAATATAACTATACTTCATATACATAATCAATTTTTTTCTTTTCAAATCAAATTCACTTGTAGCACATTTGAGAACAAAGAAAATTCCAGTTTTTAAAATATTTTTCATCTCCCCAAACATAAATTTTTAATAGATTAACTAGTTTAGCATCAGATATATATAAGCATAAATGAAAATTTAAAAATAACATGCTAACACGAATTTTAAACCCTAGTGATACAAGTATAAAACTAAAAACAAGAGTAAAATTAAATTTTGATCAAATTTTCTATATTTTCATTTTACTTTAACATGTAGAGAATTAATAGACTTCTAAATAGTAGGTATAAACATAAAAGCAAACACACACACTACTGACATCACAATCTTAACATAAAGACAAACTTGTAAACATGATAAAAGAAAAATAAAGGGTAGCAGTTTCTAAATTTCAAGTTTAATAATTAAGCTAGCAAGATTTTCTACTTTCTAACATATATGAAATTAAGTTAAGTTCTAAACTAACTAAATCATTGTAGGAAACACAAAATTATAGTTACTACCCATAAAATGTAAAAATAAAATACTAACTACCACAAATGTCATAATAACAATAAAACATAGAAGTCCAAAACACAACATATTCCAAAACAACACACAGATGCAAATGTAATAAGCCCAGACCACATAGTTCATATCATATTACAGTCATAAAATAAATCTCTCAGCTCTACTATTCATCCTCAAAATCACCGCTATACCATATTTCTGCAGGCTCATAATCAGGATATCAAGTATATGGAGGAAATTGCACTCCTCGTTCACCTCTAATCAGGCTCTCCAAAGATGAGTAGAATTTCTCTTTATAATCACTCTTCCATCTATTATAACTATTAGAATGATCTACAAAATGCTCTAAATTTTGTACCTTATCAGTGGTAAAATTTATATTATCCATCTTCTTCTGCAATAACTAATCCTAAGTCTTAGTAGCACGTAAAGTAGATTGTCTAGATGAAGAAGCAGCAGAGGTAGATGCAGCAGATGTTTTCATACCATAGATCCTAGAAAATCCTCCTCTCCAGGTGAAATAATCAAAATTCAAATGCTGAGATTAAGTCTTCGCATCCACCTTCGTGATGCTCTTTAGAGGTAACAGAACTTCCTCCCAACTATCAAATTTAACCCCAGCCTGCTCACACAAAGAAAAGAACAAGGAAGCAGAACAAGGAAGCAAATCCCAGACCTGCAGTTGTAACAACTGTAACAGAAGAGATCATAGTTTGATAGATCAAAGCTCCAATGTTGATGAGCTTTCCCTCTTAAATACAGTATTTAAATGTCGCTCTTTCTCTGGTCACTTCACTGAGATGTTTGGTCAGAAGCAGACGAGCAGAAATGAAATAGTTTCAGGCCTTTGAAGGTGCACATAACTTTGAAGTTAAAAAATTAACTCTCCTCTCATTGGTAATCTTCCAAATTCCTCTTCGAATAGTCAAGTATGAAATAATCTCATCTAACTTCGCTTTAGTAGGACGTTTTTCTTAAAAACATAAAGTATCTGGTGGTAAATGGTAAAATAAGTTGATTACCTCTGGTGAAAAAGTTACCAACTTTCCTCGAACCATAACTCGATTGTCTTCAGCTTGAGAGAGATTTGCATAGAACTCCCTCACAACAGAAATCTCTGAGATAACAGAGAAACAACAGAACTGTTCCCATTGTTGATGAACAATTAAATCTTCCACTTCTTCACCCGGATTTCTAAATTTTGCTTCTGAATCAATTTTTGTGACTGTAGAACGTCATTCCATCGATCTTGAGCCTTCGAACTAACAAATTTGCTCGAATCAAAAGGGCTTTTTCCTTTGCTCTTCTTCATTCTTGGTGTCATTCTACAAATTTTATAAATTCAAAAAATAACTTCAAAAATCAAGTTTAAATCACTAAACTAAACCTCCAAAAGCACAAACAAAACTTCCCAAGCAATTTTTATAGATTTTTCCTCATTTTTCACCATGAATAGTGAATTTTAAAATTTTTCCAAATGTGCTCAAAATACATGGTGAAAATCCAAAATTCTTGCATAGAAGTAAAGCTCTTACCTCTAGGAATTTGAATCAAGCAATTTTTTCCTAATTCCACCAAGAAATCTCCACTTAATGGTGTGCCCTGGCCCTTAAAAATTACTATTTTGAGAGGTAGAAGATGATGGGAGGCGTGAATAATGGTGTTTTTGGACCAAAATTTCACTTTTAACCATACACGAACCGATTTTTGTGAACCGGCGCTTAAGCGCAGGTAAGTGGCGCTTAGGCACCTGCCTCTTGTCTTAGCTCATGCCTAAGTTCAAGATGTGGTGCTTAGGCGAGAGTGCATTATTTTTGAAATCTCGAAATTGAAGTAAAATGTATTATTTTCCTAAGTAAACCACCCCTATATGGTCTCATAGCACTTAATTAACTATTTTCAACTTCCTATAACTCCTCTTTCTCTCAAAATTCTCCTTAATAACTATTTCAATTCAAGGCTAAAACAACACAATATTTTCACAAAAATAAACCTATATTAATTCACAAACAATTACAAATACTATTGACACTGAATTCTCACTCCAAATAGTCTTGGATGAGAAAATTTTCTTAAGTACAAATCACTTAACAAACATTCACAATTAAACACATAAGTAAAATAAACACTAACACATGTCTTAAACACTAAAAACACTTAAAGACAA
>NW_018165117.1:351937-356654 GCF_001263595.1 Phalaenopsis equestris | reverse complement strand
ACGACTTTAATTACACAAAAACAAACACAGAACTTAATTCCATTCTTCATTAGAGGGAACAAATTCAGTTCTTTCATTCTCTTTGGGCAACTGGAATATAAAGTTGATAAAACGGATGGTGGTGACGTGCTCTAATGCAAGCTTCTTCAATCCACTTTGGCTTAAGAAACATCTCCTTATCCACTTCCTCTATATAACTAGTGTAAATAAATTGAAATTTCAATTACTAGCCAATATGCTCAAGAAGTTCATGAATCTCCAATACCTTAGTCTTCAGTACAGACATGGTATTTTCAATTTTGTTGATCTTCTCTGATATCCCTTCAATACTAACTGCTAAGCAACCGTTATACATCTCTTGTGCACTTTAACTAATGAATTTCTTTCTCATGGTCTCATCCTTCTTCCTCAGATCCATCTCCCATGAATACATCATCTTAAAATCCCTCTCTCTTTTAGACTTTAAGGTATGAAATGATCTAGGATGAAATAACTTCACTAAAACCAGCTATTTATAGGCATAGCTTCTTTCAATAACTCCCAGACATGTTTAGAAACTACCAAGACATGTTTATGCAAACTTCTAGGCAGTTTTCTTTCTAGAATATTAATTTTGCACATGATTTTAAATTGTTGCTCTTAATCGCCGGATTTGGCGCTTAAGCGCCAGTGCACATTTTTGCTCAAGTCAACTTAACGTCCAAATTCTCGTTTTGACATGTCTAAATCATTAAATAAAGTCTTAAAATTAATACTAACACATAATATTCTAAAAAATATTAGACTAATTTTCTTAATCTCTCATAGAACAACGATAAAAATAAAAACACACTGATGCTTATGGGTTGCCTCCCATAAAGCGCTTGGTTTTACGTTGTCAGCTCGACGTAACCAATGCTTACTCTTGTTGACCCAACATCATTCCATCTTTAAACTTCTACTGATCCCCTATGTAATATGGTTTCAGTCTATGTCCATTCACTTTAAAGATTTTCTTAGATTTAGGATCTTTAATATCCACAGCTCCATAAGGATAAACTTTCATCACAATAAATGGGCCCATCCACCTGGACTTAAGTTTCCCTGGAAATAATCTTAACCTTCAATTATATAGTAAAACTTGTTGCCTTGACTAAAAATTTTTAGCAAGAATCTTTCGATCATGACACATCTTCATCTTTTCTTTATAAATTTTCTTTTCTTTATAAGACTCATTCCTTATCTCTTCAAGCTCATTTAATTGTAGCAATCTTTTCTCACCAGCATCTTTCAAATTATATAATAATTCTTTAACTTCCCAATATGCATTATGCTCAAGTTGAACTGGTAAGTGACAAGCTTTCCCAAATATTAGCCTATATGGGGACATTCCTATAGGAGTTCTATATGCAGTCCTATAAGCCCACAAATCATAGTCAAGTTTGACTGACCAATCCATTTTTGTTGGATTCACAGATCTTTGCATAATTCTTTTAATTTCCCGATTGCATAATTAAGCCAACCACTTGTCTGAGGATGATAAGCAGTAACAAACCTATGATTTAAATAATATTTCTTAAATAACTTCTCCATTATGGCATTTCTGAAATGACTTCCCCCATTAGTAATGATAACTCTTGGCATCCTAAATCTATAAAATATATTCATTTTCAAAATTTTTGTAACACTTTGAGCATCACATCAAGGTAAAGCAACACCTTCTACCCACTTTGATACATAGTCCACTGCTAACATAATATATAAATTTCCGAAAGATGCTATAAATGGTCCTATGAAATCTAATCGCCAAACATCAAATATTTTAACTTCTAGCATATAATTGAGGGGCATCTCATTTCTTCTAGAAATATTGCCTACTTTTTGACATCTATCACAAGTTTTGATTTAAGCATTAACATCTCTAAAAATTGTAAGCCAATAAAAACCAGATTATAAAATTTTGTATGTTGTTTTATCAATACCAAAATGTACCCCAAAATCAGAATTATGATTTGGATAATAATTATGACATTTTTGGATAATCTCATAAGTTTCTTCTAATGGTACCACATCTTTGAATAATCAAATTCTTTCCTTGTTTATTTAAAAATGGGTGATCCCAATATTAAGTCTTAGCTTCAGAAATAAATTTTCTCATTTGTTGGTATGTCATTCCATATGGTATAATATCACTAACAATAAAGTTCATAATGTTGGCATACCACGGAACACGCCACTCATTAATAGTGAACAATTTTTCATCTGGAAAATGTTCATTATTTTCATTTTCAAAACAGAATGGTTTTATTAATTCAAGCCTGGACAAATGATCAGTAATTTAATTTTCAATCTCCTTCTGATATACTATTATAAAATCAAATTCTTGCAAAAGAAGAATCCATCTTACAAGTATAAGTTTAGCATCCTTCTTTTTATTTAAATACTTAATAGCAGAATGGTCTATACAATGAGATCCAATTAAATATGATCTAAATTTATCAAAAGCATATAGTTGTTGTATAATTAATTTGAGTTTCATTAGGAGTTTTACTAGTATAGTAAATAAATTTGAAAATTTTATCATATCTTTATCCTAAAACAGCTCCAGTAGCATAAATACTAACTAGCATCACACATTAATTCAAAAGGTTTTTCTCAGTTTGGTGAAATTATAATTGGTGAAGTGTTTAATTTTTCTTTTAATAATTTAAAAGCCTTTAAGTATTCTTCATAAAAATTAAGAATTGCGTCTTTCTCCAGTAAGTGGCATAGAGGCTTAGCAATCTTTGAAAAATCTTTAATATATCGTCTGTAGAATGCAACATGTCCTAAAAAACTCCTCATTTGCCTTACATTTATTGGATAACGTCAAATAGACATCACTTGAATTTTAGCGGGATCTACTTCCATACAATTTTTTGATAGTTGATGACCTAATACAATTCTTTCTGCTACAATAAATTGACATTTTTTCTAATTAAGGACTAAATTTTTCTCTTTACAGCGCTTAAGAACTTTAGATAAATGTTTTAGACATGAGTCAAATGAAGTCATAAACACTAAAAATTCATCCATGAAGTCTTCAATCCCTTTTTCAATTAAATCACAAAAAATTGCCATCATACATCTTTGAAATGTAGCAGGGCATTACATAAACCAAAATTCATTCTTCTAAAAGCAAAAGTACCATAAGAACTAGTAAACGTTATTTTCTCTTGATCCTCAGAAGATATTTGAATCGCCCCCTCCCGTTCGCCAAAACCGCCAAACCAGTATATCCATCCAGAAAAAAAAAGTATTTATGCCCATTTAGTCTATCCAGCATTTGATCTTATTTGATCTAGAAAGGGTAAGGGAAAATTATCTTTCCTAGTGGCAAGATTTAATTTTCTATAATCAATGCATATTCACCACCCTATAACTTGTCTAGTAGGTATTAACTCATTATGTTCATTTACAGTTATAATTACTCCTCCTTTCTTAGGAATGCAATGAATTGGACTAACCCATGCACTATCTGAAATAGGGTAGATAATTCTAGCATCTAACCACTTTAAAATTTCTTTCTTAACAACTGCTTTTATAACAAGATTCAATATCCTTTGCGGATTAGCCCTGGTATTGCAGTTCTCTTCCATATAAATTCTATGCATATAAATTGAAGGAGTGATTCCTTTAATATGAGCAATTGTCCATCTAAAGGCTTTCTTAAAATTTTACAAAATTTTCATCAACCTTTCTTCTTCTTCCATTGTTAATTTTGAGGAAATTATAACAGGTAAAGTAGAGGAATCTCCTAAGAAGACATATTTTAAATGATCAGGAAGTAACTTCAACTATAGTTCTAGAGTTTTTTCAATAGATGTACAAAATGATTTATCTTTGTCTATCGTGTCCAAAACTTCAAAACTTAAAAAGATCTTCACATTGATCTAATTCCTTTTCTTGCTCGTGTTCCAAATCTTTTGCTTCAAAATTTTCTTCATAATTAGTCTTAAAATAATGTTCACTTAGATATTTTACAACATCCATTCTAAAACATTCATCATCTTTACCTTTTGCAGGGTATTTCATTGATCTTGAAATGTTAAAAGTAACAGTTTGATCATTGACGCACATTGTTAATTCCTATTTTTGCACATCTATCATTGCTCCTTTTGTGGCTAGGAAAGGTCTCCCAAAAATGATAGGTATCTCTTTATCTTCCTCCATATCTAGCACAATGAAATCAATAGGAAAAATAAATTGATCCACTTTCACTAGGACATCTTTTTGATCCACTTTCACTAGAACATCTTGTATAACTCCTTTGGGGTATGTTATAAAATAATCTGCTAACTGTAGAGTTACAGTAGTAGGGTTTATTACTCCTTGTCCTAATTTTTTAAATATTCATAATGGCATAAGGTTAATGCTTGCACCTAAATTACATAAAGCTTTCCCATAAAATCTATCTCCTATTGCACATGGAATTTTAAAGCTACCAGGAAGCTTCTTTTTAATTATTGCACTGCACTCCTCACTAAGTGCAACAGTTTCATCATCTTCAAACTTCTTTTTCCTGTTGAGAATATCCTTCATAAACTTTACATAGCTCGACAATTGTTCTAAGGCTTCAACAAATGGAATATTAATTGTAAGCTTCCTAAATATTTTCAAAATTTTTGAAAATTGCTTATCCAACTTCTGCTGATGAAGTCTCTGAGGAAATGGAGGTGGTGGTTTTTCTAAATCAATT
>NW_018165117.1:333748-351684 GCF_001263595.1 Phalaenopsis equestris | reverse complement strand
CATATTTCTACAAGTTGATTCTCCATATTTCTAATTGTAGCTCCTTGACTTTGTAATTGATTTCTCATTTGTAACACAACTTCTTCTATAGACAACTTCTTCTCCTTAAATTATGTATTACTATTAAAACCTGGATAATAAGTAGATCTATAATTATTATTCCTTTGGTCTTTCCATTTTCCTAATGGGTTTCCTTGGTTGTTCCCCCATTGCTGATTATTAGCACCTGAATTGTTATTCCAATTAAAGTTGGGATGGTTCTTCCAACCTGAGTTTTAATAATTTGAATATGGGTTATTCTTCTTATTTTTTATGGCATTCAAAGTTTCTAATGATGCTTGAGAATCTACCATTTGGCCTAATGAATTCTCTTCATTTATGGAAATTGGTTAAGAAAAATTCATTCCAAATTGGTCTAACTTCCTCGAAATTGCAACAACTTGGTTTGCTAACATAGTAAATGCATCAATTTCATGACTATTAGCTACTTTATTTAGATTCACCCTCTCAGAAGGCCATTGAAAATTATTGGTAGCCATCTCTTCAATTAAAGCCTAAGCATCATGAAATGGTTTTGACAAACTTTCTTAAGAGTTCCTTAAATCCTTCCCATGCTTCATAAATAGATTCCCCTTCATACTGACAAAATGAGATAATATCTTTTCTAAGTTTAGTAGTCCTTGAAGGTGAAAAATACTTAGTTAAGAATTTCTGAGTTAACTCCTCCCAATTTTTAATAGAGCCAGGTGCTAATAAGTATAACCACATTTTAGCCTTATCCCTTATTGAGAAAGGAAAAAGCCTTAGTCTGACAACATCGTCTGACATGCCGTTATAATGAAATATAGCACAAAGTTTTATAAAATTTGATAAGTGTAAATAGGGAACCTCCAAAGGAGTTCTCCCAAACTGATTGTTCTGCACCAGTTGGATAATCTCAGAATTTATTTCAAACGAGTCAACTTCTATGATCTAAACTCTTGATGAATTTCGGCATTTTGATTATTTTGGTCTACCATTTTTGTAATTTTTTTGGATTTGTCAAAATTTATTATTTTTTTGGTTTTTCTAATTTTTCTAACAGTTCTTTCTAATTAAGAATCGTAGGGCACTAGTCAATCAGAAACTAAACTACACCTACAATAACATATAATAAAATAAACAAAACAAAATAAAATAAGATAAGATAACTTAAAGTTTAAAAAAAGACTTTCTAAAAATAGAAATTTGCTTTTTAAAAATCAATTTCTCCCCAGCAACGACGCCAAAAACATGATCCCTCTTGATACTGCTAATATGCAGAGTACAATAATAATTCAGATTATATTTCACTTATATTTCCTTATTTTGCAACAAAATCAAAAACTTGATCCTAAAGAAATATAAGAATTTAATATAAGAATTTAATATATTGGGATACTACGCAAGTATACATATCGTTAACAATTTAAGACCTGAATATCGAACCCAACCTGAATATCGAACCCACAAAAAATTTACAAAATATGCATTTTTAGAAAACCTTCTATTTTTAAAAAGATAATTACTTAAACTAAATATATTTTGGAGTAATAAAAATTCAAATATTTTTGATATTTTTCATATTTTGACAAAACAATAACAACTTAAAAAGATAACTAGAGTTTTGTAGATGAAAAGCACATAATAAGAAAAATATCTTTCTTCTTATCATGAATCAGTAATAAGTATAGGAATTTTATTGTGGAAGTATGCAATTTGTGGTGTCGAATAAAAGAAAAAATATTCTTTACCCTTACTAGAGAAGCTACAAAGAGCATTGGCTAATTTAAAGTTTGAATAGTTCTGAAGACCGTCTAGGTAGGGAAGATACTAGGTCTGAAGATACTAGTCCCTTGATTCCCTCCACCTGGGGGTTAACATCTCTCAACTCCCTCCATCTGGGGGGCTAACATCTCGTATAAAAAAATAAAATAGTAAACCAAGCTGGGGGCTTTAACCTGTCACTTTAAAGTTCTCTAACTCTACACGCTTCAATTAATATTTCCCTATTTTTTTGCACTCAATCATATGAACTACATTCTCATTCATATAACCTCATGTGATTCTTTCAAATTGTTGACTGAGATAATACCAACCCGGTTCTTACATGCTTTCACAATAGATTTTAACATCTGGATTGGCCAAATCAAGAAGTAAATGAAGTGCATGGATTTAAATCATCACAACTTCTTCCAACATTAAAGATCAATACTCCCAAATCAATACTTTCCACAAATTCTATCAAAAACGTAATTACTTATCATTTTAAGAAGAAAGATAAAGAAAATTACTCGGAATCCATGGAGAAAATAAAACCACACTTTAGTTTAAAAAATAAAACCACACTTTTAGTTTAAAAGTAGAAATCATTGTCAAACCAACAACATATCTCAATTAAAACCAAAAGTAGTCTCAAAACAGAACAATAGAAACTTATCTCAAGTTCTCTACCAAACTCTTGAAGTTCCTTTGAATCTATTCTCTTTAAAATCACTCAAAATAAAATAACAAAAAAAATAAAATAAAAGTAAAAGTGGTGCCTAAAAATCTCTCCGAACTAACTCCCCAAATGAGAACTTTTAAAACATTCTAAGTATTTTCAGGATACTTTTCAAAGCCCTCTCTTCTTTCTTTTATAGTTTTCCAAGAGGTGCCTTGTAAACTCTTCAAAATATATCTAGATTCGATGTATTTCCCCAAGGGATGCATCCTTTCGTGATAATTTTTGTCCATGGTGATTATAACCACCTATTAAGTTAATGGGTGCCTCAAAAACCTCTTCAAACTTCACATAAATGGACTTTACTCATCTAGTAATTGCCACTGGCGCTTAAGCGCGGGACCTCTGGCTCTTAGGCTCGACCTACACTGTTTATCTAGCGCTTAAGTGTCGGATCTGGAGCTTAGGCGCCAAAACTCATTTGCACATTTTTCACCTTTTTGCTCATTTTTCTTAGGCGCCAAAACTCATTTGCACATTTTTCACCTTTTTGCTCCAAATTTAATCTTTTTTCACTCCTTTAAGCATTTTTCACATTTTTATTTGTATGTGGAAGAAAAACACAAAAATACATTCCATTAAAGCGCAATATCTTAAAAATAGGTATAAAAATGTGTCTGAAAATCTATATATTTTAGGTGTATCATAGCGCTACACTCTTCACTGAGTGAAACAGTCTCATTATCTACAAACTTCCTTTTTTTATGAAGTATATCCTTCATGATATCCTTCATGAACTTTATCCTTCATGAACTTCACATAGCTTGTCACTTGTGGCAAAGCTTCAACAAATGTAATGTTTATCGTTAATTTTCTCAATATTTCTAATAATTTTAAAAATTAGTTTTCTCGATTTTTCTGCTTCAATCTTTGAGGAAATGGAGGAGGTGGTCTTTCTACTATTATTTTTATTATCTACAATGATTTTCATTAGTTTAATAGGACATTCTGACTTAAAATGAAAAATTTCACCAGATTTTTCATTTTCCACCTCATATTTTTTAAGTTCAACTTCCACTTATTTTTTAACTATGTTTTCTAATTATTTTCCACTTCTTAGTTGAATAGCCTTAATTTGCTATTTGTTCTGATATTTAGTATTTACTTCAACATTACTTGGCAACGTTCCTAGAGGTCTATTGCTAAGTGCAGTAGCAATACATCCCAATTGATTTTCCATGTTTCTAATTGCAGCTCCTTAACTTTGTAATTGACTCCCCATTTGCAATATCAATTCTTCTATTGAAAATTTTTTCTCCTTACTCTGCAAATTATTAAAACCTGAAGGGTAATTAGATTTATAAGTTGGATTTCCTCGATTGTTGGAGTTTCCCAGTGGGTTCACAGTGTTGTTTCCCAATTGTGAATTTGCAACATTAGAGTTATTGTTACAGCAACTAAAATTTGGATGATATCTTCAACGAGGATTATAATAATTGGCATAACGATTATTAAGAAGATTATTTATTACATTTAAGATCTTATAAGAAAATTAGGACATTTAAGAGAAATTTAGGATTTTATCATTTGTCCTAATGAGTTTTCCTCTAGCACAGGTGATATCTAAGAAAAATTCATTCCATAGATATTGCATCAGAATCATGTATATTGGCTACTCTTTTTGAATTTACCCTTTTAGAGCGCCATTGAATATTATTAGTAGCTATCTCTTCAATTAAAGAATATGCTCATCAAATTATTTTGACATTAATGATCCACCAGCAATAGCGTCAATTATTGATCTAAGAGATCCAACCAATTCATTATAAAAAGTTTGAATTATAAACTAATTTGGCAATGCATGGTGTGGAAATTTTCTAAGGAGTTGTTTAAATCTTTCCAGGCTTCATAAATTGATTCCCTCTCAAA
This sequence comes from Phalaenopsis equestris, assembly GCF_001263595.1. Lineage (NCBI taxonomy): Eukaryota > Viridiplantae > Streptophyta > Magnoliopsida > Asparagales > Orchidaceae > Phalaenopsis > Phalaenopsis equestris. The sequence goes on along the minus strand of NW_018165117.1, from coordinate 347,294 downwards.
CTGGCAAAAAAATGTAATATCATTTCTAAGCTTAGTAGTTTTTTAAGGTGGGAAATATTTAGATATAATTTTTTTAGATAAATCTCCCCAAGTTCTGATAGATCCAGCTGCTAATAAGTTAAACCACATCTTAGTTTTATCCCTCAGTGAAAAAGTAAAAAGTCTAAGTCTGACGACATCATTTGACACTCCATCATTTTTAAATGTAGAACATAATTGGAGAAAACTAGCAGGGTGTAACTTAGGATTTTCATTTGGTGTTCCCTCAAACTGATTGTTTTGTACAATTTGGATAATAACAGATTTAAGCTCAAATGAATTGGCAGCTACATCAAAGTTTTTATACTCAAATGAATTTCTTCTGCTGTAGAATTAACATAATCTTTTATAGGTCTATGATGATGTCCATTTTCATTTTTAGGATTACTTAAATTGCAAGCCATTTTGCTCATATGTTCAATTTTTATTTTTATTTTTCTAATAGTTATTTCTAACTCATAATCGTAAGGGGCTAAATGATCAGATCTTACACTACGCATAAACAAAAATAGGAAGTAATTTAAAATATGCAAACAAAATTAAAGAAGAAAATATTCAAACTAAACTACAAACACGTTTTTTTAGTTTTTCAAAATAAGAATACAATAAATTAAAAAATAACTTACTAATACTTTCTGTTACATCCTCCATAACAAGGCCTAAAACTTGATGCGGGTGGATTTACTGTGTTAATTTTACAAATATTTTTCAATATTACAAAATACATACTGCAGATACAATAGCAAATATTCAAATTAATCTCAACAAAAATAACTTCAATGAAAAAATTTTTATCTTTTAAAAATCTTTAAACTATCAAATGCCTTATAAAAGTAACTCAAGTATACGTATCGCTCAAGTAATAAAGGGCTATAAGTGAGTCCTAGATATCAATCCCACAAGGAAACAAGGAAGTTGGAAGAAGTTGGAAATGCTTATAAGTAAATTCTTAAGATTATAATGTATTCTACAATTTTTAAAAATACAAAAACTAAAGTGCAAAATTTGAATGTTAAATACTAGAGTGAATGATTGTTAAAATGCAGTTGAAAGACAAAATTAACTAAACTAAAATCAAAACTTTCAAAAGTAAACTTTCGAAAACTAACAAAAAATTTGTGTAAGAAAATCAAAATTTAAGAACACATCCTGCCACTTGATAATGACTATATTGATAGTAAAGAAATTAAAATCATTTGAAAATATATATAAAAATTGTTTTCTACCAAATAGGAGCAATCTTATTCCTTACCCTCTTCGGAGTGCATAAAAACATTAACTAATTCAGAGTTTGCTCCCTAATTGCATGATTAGGCTGGGAGAATATCAATTGCTACTTCAGAGCTCCCACTACTTCCTCACCTGTGGGCTAACATTCTCGCGCCATTTTTCAATCAACTGGTCAAAATTGGGGATTTTAATCTATCACCTTAAATTCTCCAATTTTCCATCCAATAAAAATATATATTTTTTATTTGCACCCAACTCCATGGATGACATACTTTCCCAATAAAATAAACGTGATTCTCCCCATTTTGTAGAAATCATAGCCCTTTTGGAATATATGTTTCTCAACACATTTTAACATTTCAATTAGCTAGATTGAAAACTAAATGAAGGTCGAAGTCTAAATGAAGGTCAAAGTTCAAATCATCACTGATTATTGACATTTAAAATCATATAAAATAAAATCAATTCTTCACAGAACCATATCTCAAAGTAGGGAGAAGGATAAAGAAGACTACTCAAAATTCATGAGAAGGATACGATAAAATATAGATTTCATATATAAAAATAAGTTTATAAAACAAAAGAAATAAAAAACACAAATTATCTCACAATCCTTCCCAAGCAAATCTCTAGAAGTTCTCCTTATGTATCTCTTTACAAGCACTCTCAATTCTCTCTTAGAAGTGTAATGATGAAGAAATCTCTGACCTTCCTCTCTTCTTACAATCCTTGAAGAAAATCTTCAAGCCCCTGATTTTTCTCACTCTCTCTTTTTCTTCTTTTCACCCACATCCACAAACCACACCTATACACTCTATAAGTCCTTTTGTTTTATTAGAGGTTGCCTCCTTCCAAAAAGAATTCAAGATTCTCCCTAACATTCATTCCAAAATTGAACTCTTTTGAATTCAAAAGACATGTCTATTGAACCAAGAGACATATCCCTTCATAAAAGAACTGTCCAAAGTATTGTACATTAAATCACTCTAAGAGGTGTTTAGAACAAATGTCCCTTTTAAAATTTCGGCAAAATTCATCTCGAACAACCTTAATCCCCAAAAAGTCAACTCTAGAGCATCTTGAGCCAAATCTGGCACATCTTGTGCCAGCTCTATATCAAATGGCACATTTGGCACCAATCTGGCGCATCTTGAACCATTTTGCTGAAGACCGCGTTGTTTTGGGTTTTGGCGCATCTGACGCCAATTTGATGCATCTTGCACCAGTTCTGTATATGTTGGCGCATTTTGCACCAATCTGGCACATCTTGCGCTAATCTGATGTATCTTGCGCGAGAATCCCAAAATTCATTGTTTTGGCTCCAAATTTCGACCTTTTTGCTACTTTTTCTCCAAATACCTAAAGGTTGAAACCTGCGACAAAAATATGAAAATACCATTCTTTAAAGGGCAATATCATAAAAAATTAGCATAAAATATATGCTTAAAACTACATAATATTTTGGTGTATCACCTCCTCCCCCACCCATGATTGAACTAAAACTTGACATTTAAACTTTTAAACCTTAGACTTTAGGATTGCTACTTTATCGAGCTTAGAACTAACATTGTGGGCAGCCTTCTAAAATAGCAATCTGCAACAACATGAGGATATACAACTATACATCATTCCTTAATATTAAACAATAGGCCATACGATTTCAAGGTTGTCCACCTAGTGCGACATAAATCCTCAACTCATCTTTAGACCTTTGGATAGCTCTTCTATATAATTTAAACTTTAAATTATTTTAGGATTTTGATATTTTTGGTAGTCACAACCTAAAGCCTCACATCTTTCAAGCTATTTGTATGACCATGTCATGCTAATGTAAACCCTAATTAATAAAATTGGCAGGATGAAACATTTAAATTATATTTCTCCCAAAACTAAAGCCAAATCATACGATAGCGTGGGATGTCATTGAGGTTCTCCTTAGGATCCGTGACAACCTCTAGCTCTTCTTCCTTTGGATTCCAAAACAAAATGTTCCAAATTTGAGTCATTTTCCTTTGAAACTCCTTTGGTCTGATCTTTTGAAAAGTCCTATCCGTTGAAATTCTTGAAGACAATATTTTATGATCTAAATTGAGAGTTTTCTTAGGTGACATCATTTTTCTAAGATGCAATTAACTATAGAGGATACTACAACCATATTAAATAGTGGAACTTATTGGTCAGCATAAAAATGATTTTTTTCACAGACTTAAACTGATGTCATAAATTCTTTATTTTATTTAATCAAGCACCACCAGAAAGTAGTGTATCTATCCTTTGAGGTAGATATATCACTTGTGGTGTTTTACTCGATCATTTAAACTTTTGTAGATTTGAGATCAGTTCGGTCTTATATTTTCAAAAACTAAAATATTATTTTTTCCAAATTATATATATAATTTAAATTAAGCAACTTTCAAAACCTGACATCGAGATATCCAATCTGGTGTGTGATAATTTTGGATTTAGTGACCGACAAACACTTGTCCACTCAGTTGTTCCCTCATATGTACACTCAAGAGTTGTTACATGTTCTGCCGCCAGATTCATTGTCATCGTGCCTACTATGTTGTCTGTCAAAAGAAAAGAAATTATGATTATTTAAGAGACATTTGAATGATTTACTGCCTCATCATCGCTGTCTGAAATTTGGTCTAGTTCAAAGTCCGTACCACTAACCAAGTCAGAGAGAAGAAATCATAGTCAAAGGATTCAGGCATCTAATAAAGCCCGAGTTCCATATAAGGTATATGTTGATGAGATTCCTCACCAGAAGGAACTCATATTGTTACAAACTTCTCCTCTTCTGCAAGGAAGTAGGTTTCACCCATTAATGGGTACTAATGGGTATGAAACTATTCAAAAGATTGTTATTGATTTACCATTACTTCGTGGTTGTAATGAGGAGAGCAAGAAACCCACTCCTATCACCAAAGTCCAGACAGTATATTAGAGATTGGCTGTCAAAGAAGGATATTCAATTGCTTAGCTAGTTAAGTGGGTGGGATGCGCAGTATCCCCCCTAATGAAAAATAAAATTGAAGGATGTTAGATTCATTCGACAGTCTCAAAAATTAGCTAAAGTTTTGCCTGCTTGCATTCCCATCAATTTTCATTTAGGGAGATGAGTTGATATTGCTGTCACTACCACCAGTTTTGTTACTACTCCTGCTTTAAGGTCTGCAGGACGTCGACTAGTCAAGTCACGTTTGGGTTCAAGAATATTACCAATTCTTTCTCATACAAATGTCTTTCCCATAGGGCAATCAACCCGAGATTAAACACATTACCAACGAAAAGAGAGAAATTGCTTCCACCAACAGAGATGACCAACAAAGAAAGATTCCACCCAAACTTTAATACTAGTAAAAGATATCAAGAAGTTGGTTGAATAGTAGGTTCGGGAGGCCTTAGCCCAATCTAGGGTTGGTGCATCAATTTTTAAGGGTAGACCTTACATAGAGGAGTTCGATGTTGTTCTTTACCCTAAGGGTTTTGTGTCACCAAACTTTAAGATATTCAACGGGACTAGAAATACACTCACAAACATATAGCCTATTTCTATGTCAGTGGTCACAGAAGTGAGTTTTTACTAACCCCAAGAACAGTTCCAATGGTTAAATGAAAACAAATAGTCACTAGAGAAGACCCACTTCCACCTCCGCTAGTGGAAGAGACACATAACCAAGTAAATATTGGAGGACTGTACAAAGTGGAATATAATGTACTAGCTCACTTAGAAGGTTGTTGGCCAAACTATGTATTTACGATACTCTGATCTTGTCAAAACAAATGAGAGAGTCTCTGGTCAGTGCTTTAGTGATCGAGAGATTTGCTTATTTGCTTAGCTCAGTTGGCCAGCAACATCCTCGGATGAAGTTTGCTCGTTAAAGGAACTGCCATGGATAACCTTCTCAGATGAAGACTTGTTGCTCGGTACAACCAATCACAACCGATCGCTCTACATCTCAGTTAATATCAGCAGATTTGTGTTGCCTAGAGTTTTGGTAGATCCGGAAGCGTCACTCAACTTACTGAGTCTACAAACGTTTCCATACTTGGGTATTGATGCTTAGGAGCTTACAACCTATAAGATGATGTTAAGAGGATTTAACCAGAATGGAGAAAGAGCCCTTGGATCAATTTTATTGTTAATGAAAGTTGGAGACCTAGTAACAACCACAAACTTTCATATCATCGACGCAGAGAACTTTTTTAATGCATTTTTTGGTCGATAATGGATTCACGAGCATAACATGGTTCCATCATCTCTACAACGGTGCATCAAGTATTCTAAGGAAGGACAAGAACATTGCATCATGGGAGATTTACCGTCATTTTCATTTCATGAAGTGGGCATCCACGAGACTCCGACTACTACTCATCTCCAATGAAGACTGTCTTTTCTTTTAAAATTTTGTCTAGTGAGGCAGAAGTCTCAGAAGAATCACAAGAGCAAGGCCACTCCACTTAGCTTTAATGATCTACTACCAATTCTTCAGAATGAGTTGGTAAAGATTCTCTTAGCCTGCGCACCCGAGATTAAGGCCAGGTATGTGGACGAGGAAGAACCAACACGCTTGTTGAACGACTAGGCTGACCATCAGCATTGATGCAGAAGAATGCTCTAATGAAGAAATGATGATGATAAAATAGAAGAAGCATCAATTCGAGATTTCCTTGGAAGATTTGGAGAAAAGTGAAGACGAGTCGATGTATGATTGGATCAACCACTACATGCATGACATGATCCTTACTTCGATCCACCCTCAAAAGGTTGAGAGTTTAGAGGACAAGAAAGTTCGTAGCATTTGTTTGAAGCTGATCAAGTTTTGTCGTGCTTCCACTTCTACTAGTTCTGAAAATAATGTAACTTTGGAAGAGTATTTTAATGAATTAATGGAATTGACTTTTGGTTACTTTTCTTATTGTGTAAAAAAGTTAGTTTAACCGGGATATGTTCCATAGCAAATGCCAAAGGATAAATTACAGCTCTTTGAGAAATTGTGGAATGTTAAAAGTTGAGCTCCTAATTCAAAAGAGGGTCTCAGATTTGGTATTATAGGACCAATTGATAGCTCAGAATTTTGCAAGGTTGTTACTAGCAAATTGGAAGAGGATTGATTTGATGTAAAGGATGACTCTAAATATCAGTCGATAGATGGTGCTCCACCAAAATTTGAAGAAGAGATTAATTCAACCGTAGATGAATTGAAAGTAGTTAGCCTCGAGAGAGGAGCAGCCCCGACCTACCTTTATAAGTTCTCTACTTGGTGGGGAAGAATCTACAAATATGATAAAGTTATTGTCAGAATTTAAATATTGCTTCACTTGGAGCTATAATGAAATTCTAGGCCTATCAATAGAAGTTGCCATTCATATGCTCGGGGTGGACAAATATATGACCCCTAGTGAAACATGCTCCCAGAAAGACGCGTTGCGCCTTAAGATAGAGGAGCAAGTCATTGCTGAGATAAAGAAGTTAATAGATGATAACTTTATGCGAGAAGAGCAATATTCTACATTCTTAGCCAACATTGTGCCTGTTAAGAAAAAGAATGGACAAATCCGTATTTATGTCGACTTCAAGGATTTAAATAAAGCATGTCCAAAGGATGAGTTTTCATTACCAATACCAGAGTTGATGGTGGACATCACGTTATCGCATTGAATTTTCGATGTATGAGACCTTCACTTTCATGGATGGATCATCAGGTTACAACCAAATCAAGATGGCTCCAGAAGATACATCACTTACAGCTTTTGGGACATCGATTGGGATTTTCTACTACACAGTAATGCCATTCGAGTTGAAGAATGCCGGAGCAATATATCAACAAGCTATGACAAAGATATTTGATGACCTCATTCACAACCAAGTGGAATTTTATGTGGATGATTTGGTCATGAAAAGTAAACAAAGAACAAAACACTTGTACGATTTAAGGATTGTGTTTGAATAATTACGACAATACAACTTTAAGATAAATCCGTTAAAGTACGCCTTCGGCGTCACCTCCGGGAAATATCTAGAATTTTTTGTTCATCATCAAGGAATTGAGATCAACCCACATAATATTAAAGCTATCTTAGAAATGCCTACTCCCAAAATCATGAAAGAACTACGTTCCATCGAAGGTAAATTGGCATACCTGAGACACTTTATTTCTAATCTCTCAATAAGGTGTCAGCCTTTTTTGACATATTTAAAAAGGATGTCAAATTCATTTGAGAAGAGAAATGTCAGCGGGCTTTTGGAGACGTTAAGCAATATTTAATGACATCTAATATTTTGGAGGGCCCAATCCTGGGAAGACCTCAGATACTTTATACCACGGCTTTAGACGACTATCTCGAGGCCATATAAGCTTAAGTACATAGCGAGGGTAAGGGAAACACACTCTACTACTTGAGTCACCATTTAATACTAATGGAGGTAAAGTATCCACCTATTGAGAAACATTGTCTGGCTTTAACTTTTGCCTCCCAAAAGCTTAGACATTACATGCTTTCTCATAAGATTACCCTTATTACAAAGGTTAATGCATTGCAATATTTGATGACTCCACCAACAGTTTCCGGACGTATAGCAAAGTGGTCGATGATTTTATTGCAATTTGATATAACTTTTGCTCCCCTCCGCGCTATCAAGGGATAGATTTTGGTGGATTTTCTCGCAGCTCACCGACTTCCAGCTGGGTCCCCTCTCAATGACGAGCTACCAGATGAGTAGATACTACAAATCAAGTCGTCAAGTGTTGGACTTTGAGAAATGTACTTTGATGGAGCCCCATCAACCAGAAAGGACAAAGGATTAGGATAGCTATACTAGGCAAAGCAGGATTTTGTTTGATTTTCATCACACTAGATCATAGTATGTTGAGATTTTCCTATCACCTAATAGAGCCATGCACAAATAATGAAGAAAAATGTAATTCATTTATCACTGGGTTGGAATTGACAATTTCAATAAATACAAAAGACTTTGCCATCTATGGTGATTCACAACATGTCATCCAGCAAGTTGTAGGACAGTATAAGATTTTGAAGTGAAGATTAACAGAATACCATCGATACGCAATGAAGTCGTTAGAACAGATTCCTAGTGTGTCTTTATACCAAATTCCTTGGTTAGATAACGCCCAGGCCGACACTCTAGCGAAACTTGCTAAGGACCTGGCGTGTCCACCGAAGGATTCCATTAACATTATAGTGCAAGGACATCAGGTTTTGTCTCAGATCAAACTTAATAATCTACAGAAACTCAAAAAAGAAGAACAAATGATGATTGCAGTAACTGACATTAACGAAGATTTGCGCATGCCATTAATAGAATATTTACAAATAGGAAAGCTACTTGATTAAAAGCCCTGAGCATATCACTTCACGAGAAGAGCTATGTCATATGGTTTGGTGGGTGATGTCCTCTACAAAAGATCTTATGATCAAATGTGGCTGAGATTTCTGAATAGAGCTGAAGCACAAAATATCATCAAAGAAGTACAACTCGGATTGAGTGGAGCTCACTAGTTAGGGCCAAAGATTAAAATGAAGATTATAGACTTGGATATTATTAGTCAGCAATGATATTCAATTGTATGAATACAACCAAAAAGTTTCACCTTTGTCAAGTGCATGGGGTGCTCTTGCACCAACCTTCGAATGTGATACATCCGACCATTGCCTCGTGGTCATTCGAGTTTTGGGTCACAGACATAGTGGGTTTGATAGATCCTCCATCTTCTAAGGGGCACAGATTTATTCTTGCAGCTATGGATTACTTCTCTAAATAAGCAAAAGTAGTGTCATTATGGGAGATTATAGCACAACATGTTCTTCACTTCTTCAAGAGGTAGATTGTCTACCATTTTGGTGTGCCTCACTAGATTATTTCTCATAATGGGTAAGCCTTCAAAAGCACTAAGATCAACAACTTTGTCAAGTGACATGGAATAGATTGGAGATACTCTAAAATTTATTATTCCTGGGCAGATGGCCTGGCTGGGGCCTTCAATATAATGATCGTACAAATTTTGAAGAAGACGTTGGACGAGAACAAAAGAGGATGGCATGATAAATTGTTGGCAGCTTTGTTGTCCTACAGGACGACATTCAAAACTCCCACTCAATGTACACCCTACGCACTTCTTTATGGGTCCAAGGTCATACTACCACTAAAAGTACATACACCGTCTCTTAGAGTCACCGTCGCCAATCAGATTACAATAGATGAAAAAAGAAAGTACAAAGCTCAAACTTGATGAATTGGAAGGTCTTGAGGGAAAATGATTAGAAGCACAATAGAATTTGGAACACTATCAAGCATGGATGGTGCAGGCTCATGACAAGTTGGTCCGCTCGAGGGCATTCAATGTTGGTGATCTCGCACTCAATCTCAGAAGACCTATTCTTGTGCATGATAGCCAAAAAATTCGAACCAACTTGGAAGTGACCATTTGTCATGGAGAAGTTCTATACAGGAGAATCTTACTAGCTAGTGGATTTTATAAATGAAGGCAATGTTTTCGATTAATGACCGATATTTGAAGATATACTAGACAACATGATATTGCTTGAAATTAATTTTCAAAAATTTTTCTGGTTCTAGGGATGTTTGTTTGGTCAGCGTCTGTGATTGGGTTCAAAATTTTGTAATAGAATTAAGCTCAATAAAATGAAAGTTTGCATTTGCCTACCTTAATTTCCTTAATTTTTTAATTTTAAACTTTCACTAAGTTAAATTAAATAAATAAAATACTTGCACTTGTGTAAATTTAAAATTCATTTAATAACTAATTTGTTATTGTTCGTGTTCATTCTAAATTTCAGTGCACTGATGTTTTTCTGTCTTATGTAAGAAAATGTCGTGCAGAATAAGATTTTTACCTTTAAAGACAGCTTTAATCTAGCACTAAATGAAAAAAAAATAGCCCAGGGTGGCATCGTGAACTTTGACCTTGACTACGATCAGGTCAATGAATAGTGCGAGGGTCCCTTGATGAGCATAGTCAGCTGCTGGGAGACAGAAGGATTTTCATCACCGCTCAAAATTGGTACTTAGAAAGACTTCTCACTGAAGAGGAAGAAAGCTGAGAAGCTACAACATCAAATAAAAGGAACTAGCTGTTTAAAGTCCATGAACACTCCACCGACAAGAAACTTGGTCAGTGCCGATGAAGAAAGAGTACAGGATGGGCCGCATAGAAGGACGCAACGCCGTAACACCTACCGTTGTAAGCATAAAGCTTTCCTACGTCAGGAGGGAAGATGTATAAAATAAGCAGAGGCGACACTTACCCTGATTCCTGTGGGGAGGTTCTATGATCCATGAATTACGGAAACTTCTACCAGTCCGCCCATCACAAAAGATGAGTCAAAAGTTTGTTATAGAGCCGACATTATAAGAGATGTTAAATGAGCATTGCCCGGGTTGCCCAATGTGCAACGCCGAGATTCCATGATAAGCATCAATAATAAGGGCATCTGTGGAGTACCCAGGATGTAATGTCCTCCATTTGGAGCATTACTGTACCTTCGAGGAGTATAGAGCTGCTGACATAGGGTGCCGAGAGGTCGAGCACTAGGATACTGACTCATACATCCCACTGTATACAGAGCCAATGCAGGAATGACTTTCCACAGAGATTGAAATGGGGAGTAGCCCCAATGACCGTAAAGGATTCCTACTAAAGTGTTAGAAAGGATGAGAAACTTCAAGAAAACAAAATTTGAGTTTTATGAGGAAATTCAAGGAAAATTTTTTAACATCTTAGAAGGTCTGGAACTACACACAGTTTTCTCTAAAAGTGTTGAGAGGAGGATTCTCGACTGCTTGTTCTACTTGAGGGACAGAAGTCAGGCTGGCCTGTTAATGAAGAAGACCTACTTAGAGCCACAGAAATGGAGAGCCACAAAAATGGATGAGGAGCAAGGGAACAATTACAATTCAATGTAGTTGCTGCTAAAACTTTGTAATGGATTGGATAGGGAACCCCTCGGGTTTTATAAGATATAAAGAGGTGGATCCTCTGCCTTTCGCCATAAAAAGGATGATTAAGAGAATGGTCAGGTGAAATATGCTACCAGTAGATTGCATCCCAAACAGCTTCATAATCAGCATCTATGATGAAGGAGACTGCATTCCTTCACATATTGTTCACTATGGTTTTGTCGGGCGGTTCTGCAGAGTGTCCTTTATAAGAAAGAGCAATATTTTATTTAAAATAGAAATTGATATTGTTGGCCCTAGAAAATTCCAATGATCTATTGAAATTTTAGTGTCAGAGGGTTCAGTTTTAATTTTGAAAGTAACAGAGTTGATTTGGCAAAGCACTGCATCCCAGGAGTACGACACCACAGAGTTTCTGTTACATTAAGAAGAATGGATGAGAACAAGATACCACATGGACTCCATCCAGACCCAGAATTAGAAGAACTGTGCCAACACAAGCTATGAGATAGTTGTACGTCTAAGTTCACACGAAAGGAATTCTTATCTTGAAGCGTGGCTTAGAAGGTTAGCTTGATCATGAGCTCGCTTAGAGGACAGATACGTAGTTCTTGTCACTTTTTGTACTACATCACAATATGGCAGATATGATATATAAAGTTTCAAATGTATTCAGTATTTGATATATATTCAACATTTGATGCTTCAGAATGTATTCAACATGTTATCTTTTGACGTCTTCAGTAGGGATTCAGTTTGTAACATATATTTGAAGCAATTTAATGAAGGTTCTTATAAATTTGAACATATTTGTCAAATTGCCCTTTTTTTGCATTGGATAAAAGGCCATAGAACCATATGTTGGTTCTAAATTATAATGAAAAAAGAAAGATACAACAAAAGTCTGATAATAAAATTTAAGTATTTTTTTTTTGAAAAAAAACAACCAATTGAGATTAAATTTGAAAAAATTACTTGATAATCAAATGATGATAATGACAACATAAAAAATAATAAATTTAATAAATTAATTCCCAAGTGGTTGCCATTTTTTAACTATATCCAGTTCGGACGTAATTTCCCTAGCACTTGTCCAAGCTTGTATAGTTTTTCCTTTTCAAGGCTGGTACCTTATTTCCAGTTCTCTTCCCAAGGCCAGCACCTAAATTTTTGTTGTCAGCATGAAGTCTGGCGTAATGTCCCTCGTGGTTGCTAGTCTTCGACTAGAACTAGTTCAGACTAGTGGTTGCCTGAACTAGTATTGTCTTTTCCTTCCAGCGTAATGTCCTTAAAGATTACCATTCTCTGAATTGTTTTCACCTCTTGAGTAGGATGTAAGTCTTTATGCTTTCCATCTTGATTTGGTCTCCTCATACAAAAATCTATCCTTTAAAATTGTAATATTGAAATCAAAATTAATATTTTCTTAAACATCTAATTAAAATCGAATCTTAGCCACGACCTTAAATTTTACTGATGGTCATTTTCGGAATCCCCTTCCTTTTTCCTCAGTGGAAGTCCCTGCTTACCACCCAGTAGAAATCCTCTACTCTTCTTATGTTATGCTCTTAGTGTGTGGACTTCGATTGTTGTGTTGGTTTTGTTGATCTCTTCTTTCAAGGTCAATACGTGTGGTGTGTCGGGCTAGCACACCACACTTATTGGGGATTGTTGACCTCACTTTTGGTTGAGGTCTAGAAACTTCTTCAGTAGCCTCGATCTAGCCATAGGATTTTCCTATTGACTAGTCTTAGAAAACTAGAAAAGGTACCCTCACCATTAGATATTCAAAACTCTTCTTTTTACTCAACTTGAAATTCCACATATTGACCTTAACTTCTAGCATTTAGTAGGTAAGATCATTATGAAAGAATTCAAAAAGAGTCCCTATAGGATTACTTGGCTATAGGATTGACCCTGGGTGTTGACTTGGAACTAGGGTACACAATATCTTCACAATACATTAATCCATGGTTCATTTAGAATGGATATCTATCCAATTCTATGTGAAATGCCTAACTTGGTCTTTTGCCCCTATGCACCTCCAAATTACCTAATTGCCCTTGGGACCCAAATTTGGTCAAAATTCCCAAATTTTGCCAAAATACCCAAAATTTATCAAAACACATTTCAAACACCTTGAATACATCCAAATTTGTCAAAATTTCCAAAAATGGCCAAATTACCAAAATGCCCCTCCATGACTTAAAAATCTAAAAATTCCAAAAATTCCAAAAAATTCCCAATAAATCCCAATAAATCCAAAATATTCCCAATTTAATTTTGTCTAACTACACCTTGGTCCAATTTGGTCAATTTGACCATCTTTGA
>NW_018165117.1:332328-333166 GCF_001263595.1 Phalaenopsis equestris | reverse complement strand
AAAATTGTTCATTATGATGTTCTTCACCAACCACAACAATCAATTTGAGCTTATTCCAAGGCTAGCCCAAGTTTGACCCAAACTTAGCCCAATATGCTTAAAATGGGTTAAAAATCAAAAATCCACCAAATTGATTAACTAATTGACCTCAAAATGACTTTCACTCTTCATGAAAGTTGTTCCTCATGATCTCCTACACCAAATACCATATTTAATTGGGCCAATTGGCATGCCTAACCTAGCCCAAACACAAGATTTGGTCATGTGCACCATCTTGGACTTATGACCAAATCCAAACCAATTAAGCTTGGTATGGTCAAATGAGCTCTACCTTAACTCATCCTAGACTCTAGGGTTGAGTTTAAAGCCAGCCATCAACCCATGGTTAGGCTTGATATTTATCCCATGGGTAAAGTTTTGAGAAAAAACTTTTAAAGAGATAAAGAGGGGGTTAAATCAATGTGTTTGCCATACCACATGTTTAAACACTATGGTACCATTTTTACTGAGCATCATAAGCTTTAACCATGGTCTAAGCCTTGGTTAACCACCTTAACCCAAGCTAAAGCCCAAAACCGTGAGCCCCCACATGGTTAAAACCCAAATTCATGCCAACAAGCCACCTCAACTCAAATTGAGCTGAGGACCCCTCTGCTTGACACCTAAGCAATGGGGCTAAGCTCTCAATTGGCCAGATAAGCTCCCCATTGGCCAATTTCTATAAAATCTACCCCTCACGCATGAATAGTGGGTGTGGTAAAAAATTTTGACTGTGGCCTTCTAAACTCTTCAGAGAGCTTCCCTAGGAGACCCTTAGCTCATTTCAATCCATTTCCCC
>NW_018165117.1:329507-330185 GCF_001263595.1 Phalaenopsis equestris | reverse complement strand
TCAATATAATTAAACTCTTTTAAAACACCACAAGTCCAATTAGGACAAAAAATTTGGCTAAGTGTTCTCAATAACACTGATTTTCCCTTTTCAGGGTCTTCACCCACATAATTACCTTATTCTTGGGAATAATCAAGACATCAATATCCACCGAGCATCAGGATATTCAGGATGAATTATTAAGTTACATAATAAATTTTAAATGAACCCAAGGCTTTTTACCAGTCATTAAGAAGGTTACATGGACCTGCTCCCTACTCTTAACCTGGTGAATACTTTAGGGATCTATTAAACTTAATATGTTTTACTTAATAATATTAACCTTAAAATTTAAGGATCCCCAATACACAACATAGAGTTAAGAAGGTTTCCAAAACTTTACTTTTCCAGCTCTATATACATAAATGCTCTGAAATACATTTTGAGTTGCAGGTGGTGGAGTGAGAAGACTCACCAGGTACACTTTTACAGTTTACCGCATTTTACAGTCTTTCTTGTACTTTCTTACCACGCTTCTATTCATTTATATACCTGCATAGAAAATATAAAATTGCATAAATCATCCCCACAACATTTCAAAATATAAAACAACTCAAAATTTAATCATAAACATCATACAAAATCCAACTTCAACTAAATTAATATGTCTCTATTGGAAAATCGGGAACCCCTCGGAGG